>NC_090727.1:79485501-79598001 GCF_036898095.1 Palaemon carinicauda | reverse complement strand
GAGAGAGAGAGAGAGAGAGAGAGAGAGAGCAGGGTTTAAAAGTCAATAACAGCCAGATTACCTGTTAAGCTACCTATTTTCCAATGGTATACTTGGAAAGTAAGATAAAGGGGATTATCTGGGTCAAAGCATTGATCTAAACCACTTTAAATACACTCGGCTTGGATTGCGCCTCTCTCTTTCTCTCTCTCTCTCTCTCTCTCTCTCTCTCTCTCTCTCTCTCTCAACATGATATCCATAAATAATAATAATAATAATAATAATAATAATAATAATAATAACAATGATAGAAATAAAAATTCTCTCTCTCTCTCTCTCTCTCTCTCTCTCTCTCTCTCTCTCTCTCTTTCTCAACATGATATCCATAAATAATAATAATAAAAATAATAATTCTCTCTCTCTCTCTCTCTCTCTCTCTCTCTCTCTCTCTCTCAACATGATATCCATAAATAATAATAATAATAATAATAACAATGATAAAAATAATAATTCTCTCTCTCTCTCTCTCTCTCTCTCTCTCTCTCTCTCTCTCCAAACGCAATATCATATTGAAAACAGAGTCAACAGACACGTGTATCTGCTTACTAATGCATTTTAGAAAAAAAGCCTTACATCATTAATAGCATGGTAAACGCCGATTGAAGTCAAATATATTTCAAAGCCGTATATTGACAAGAAAATTGTCTCTTATAGTTTCTCCCAAGTTACAATATCAGGGATGAAATAGCCCACATACCTTAAGAATAGCAGAGATGAAATAGCCCACATACATGATGAAATAGCCCACATACCTTAAGAAATGGGTGAGATGAAATGGCCATTATACCTTAAGAAATATTTGAGATGAAATAGCCCACATACCTTAAGAAATAGCCGAGATCAAATAGTCTACATGCCTGATGAAATAGTCCACATACCGTAAGAAATATCTGAGATGAAATAGCCTACATACCTAAGAAATAGCTGAGATGAACCAGCCCACATACCTGATGAAATAGCCCACATACCTTAAGAAATATCTGAGGTGAAATAGCCAACATACCTTAAGTAATAGCCGAGATGAAATAGTCTACATGTGTGATGAAAAAGCCCACATACCTGATGAAATAGCCCACATACCTTGGGAAATATCTGAGGTGAAATAGCCAACATACCTTAAGTAATAGCCGAGATGAAATAGTCTACATGTGTGATGAAAAAGCCCACATACCTAATGAAATAGCCCACATACTTTAAGAAATAATTGAGATGAAATAGCCCAATATACCTTGATAAATAGCCGAGATGAAATAGCCCACATACCTGATGAAATAGCCCACATACTTTATGAAATAATTGAGATGAATAGCCCAATATACCTAAATATATAGCCGAGATGAAATAGCCCACATACCTTAAGAAATAGTTCAGATGAAAGAGCCCACATAATACAAGAAATAGCTTAGATGAAATAGCCCACATACCTTAAAAATAGCTAAGATAAAATAGCCCACCTACCTTAAGAAATAGCTGAGATGAAATCGCCCACCTACCATAATAAATAGCTGAGAAGAAATAGCTCACATACCTTAAGAAATAGCCGAGAATAAAAATAGCCAACATGCCTCAAGAAATACCTCACATCGCTTACGAAATATTTTAGCTGTTACAAACACAAAAATGCGGGCAGACTTGAATAAAATATAAAAGTTTAAGAGGGGAAATACATAGATATTTTTCCATTTCGAAAATCACAATATAATAAGAGTTCAAGATATATATGGCATAAAAGTGAGAATTCTTTGAAAAGTAGTTTGGAAAATAAAGTCCCTTATAATTTCCTGCTCTCATGAAGAAATTGTGTTTTCTGATAAAAACACACAATAAAACATATGCACATTTCAGAACAAAAGTAAACAAACCATCCCAGCACTCAAACTATATAATAAAAATCTAAAGTCAGATGTAAAGTTGATCAAATCAACAACAGCTGACCATATCCAAGTAATTATCCAACAAACGTTCTTGTGTTGACGAGTTACCTCTACACAAAAACGTTTGGCAGGACAGGATTAGAAATTAAACTATGAGAGAGATTACTAAAGTGACATATGTGGATGAGATCATGATGAGGGGTAGATGGAGATGGTTTAGGCATGCTCTTCGCACTCCCCAGGAGATATTAGTTCACTAAGCGTTTAACTGGGCTCCAAAAGGCACTAGAAGAGTTGGGAGACCCAGGCCTACGTGGCTGAGGACAATGAAGCGTTAAGTAGATGATGAATGGAGAAGTATTGAATTAAAAGCTCAAGATAGAGACGACTGGCGAAATTTAACCGAGGCCCTTTGAGATAATAGGCGTAAGAGGAGATGATGATAACAAAAAACGATATATGAAATTTATAGACTATGGGAAAGCTCTTGATTCTGTCAAAACTTCAGAAGTAATAAAAGCAATTCAAGGACAATAACACACCATCTGCGACTATGAAAAATATTTGCAAATAAAAATATTACCTGATTTTATATGATCCTAATTACATTTCCATTAGACGAAAAGTTCAAAGTATCTACAAAACCCATCTCTCTCTCTCTCTCTCTCTCTCTCTCTCTCTCTCTCAACACCACAAGAAATACACAAACTGACAGAAAGAGAGCGAAGGAAAAGACATAATTGAGATAAAAAACAAGTACAGTATACTACTACTACTACTACTACAACTATATCCCTAAATGAATAAATAATCCGTTTACAAATTTATACCAGTCACTAAATACAGCATGTATACGAAAATTGATACATTGAAGCCAATGTATATGAAGAATGGCATGAAAACACATTAGTTATTTCTGGCTTACTATTCATATGCATAACCGCAAGGCAAAAGATCAATAAATCTTATAAATTGCACTTAACCCTTTTACCCCCAAATGACGTACTGGTACGTTTCACAAAAGCCATCCCTTTACCCCCATGGACGTACCAGTACGTCCTTGCAAAAAAATGCTATAATTCAGGCATTTTCCAAGAGAATGAGACCAACCTGACCTCTCTATGACAAAAATTAAGACTGTTAGAGCAATTTAAAAAAAAATATACTGCAAAATGTGCTGGGAAAAAAATAACCCCTTGGGGGTTAAGGGTTGGAAATTTCCAAATACCCCGGGGGTAAAAGGGTTAACTATGTTATCACTGAGGTCGGCGAGAGGTGATAAAATTGATCAAAGAAAAGAGAATGTAAGAGAATTGGTCTTGTAATCTTATACATCAGCAATAGTTTATTACTGACTAGAGTCATTACTTCACAAAGGCCGATTGTATTCACTAAAAGGTTAAAGGTTTAGGTTCAGCTTAGCTTCGAACTTTACCTCCAGCTTAGCTTCAAGCTTTAGTTCGAGCTTAGTTTCAAGCTTTAAAGGTTTAAAGGACCCTCATGAATGGCAGAGGCAAGGGACATTGACACTTCCTTATCAAGCAAGACAATGCCTTAGAGACTGACCATTTTTCATATGATCAGCCCCAAGCCCACTCTCCACCCAAGCTAGGACCAGGGAGGGCCAGGCAATGGTTGCTGATGACTCAGCAGATAGACCTGTGGGCTTCCCCAAACACCATCCTTAGTTCACAAGGATGGTGAGGTTACAGCGACCAGGGGAACTTAACGAGTCTGACCGGGACTCGAACCCCAGTCTGGCAATCACCAGGCAAGGACACTAACCAAAACGTTGCCTCTCTACTGCCTCCAAGAATTTGCCCAAAGAAAAATGTCATGTTGAATTTAGGAGTCTAAAGTAAGCAATTTTCATCTACATAGAAAATGATTGTTAAAAAACACATGTATATCTAGAATTAATCAATGATATTCAAATATAAACAAAATATAAACTGAGTCAAATATTAACACACATATACTGTGTATAATATATATATATAATATATATATATATATATATATATATATGTGTGTATATATATATATATATATATATATATGCGTAAAAATCACAGGAAAACGTGATGCTCAGATGCAGAAGAACCATAGGGAAAATGAAAATACGAAATATACGATAAAGTCCTGACTAGTATCACGAAACTAGTCAGGACTTAATCGTATATTTCGTATTTTCATTTTCCCTGTGGTTCTTCTGCATATATATATATATATATATATATGTGTGTGTGTATATGTATATGTATATATATATATATATATATACATATATAATATACACACAATTGAATTTACCAGTATCTTCATAATTTTTCGAGGAAATTCAAACACATTACCCTATTATTTACAATCTCTCTCTCTCTCTCTCTCTCTCTCTCTCTCTCTCTCTCTCCCCAATATATTTTACTAAAAGCAGCCAAACCCAAGTCTCAAACATGAGCCAGTTAAGAGAATCCACAGGAGGAACTTGAAACATTTGGCAAATATTCGCGGCTTGAAAAAGGTAAACATTTAAAGATGGATTGAATGCGCGGGGTAAGAGGCTTGGCTGCATATGCAATGGCTATTGTTTTCCAAACAGAAACTCTCTCTGACTTATTAACTGTAAGGATTGACAAGTGTAACAACGGAAGAAAGTCATTATTAAAAAAAAAAAATTGAAATAGCAAAGACTTAACATAAAAACTCGATGTCCAGAAATTTATAAACATATAATAATAATAATAATAATAATAATAATAATAATAATAATAAATATAATGAAAATAATGACAATAATAATAATATTACTTTTAATATTAACATAAATAATAATAATAATAATAATAATAATAATAATAATAACAATAACAATAATACTGTACTTTTGATAATAATAATAATAATAATAATAATAATAATAATAATAATAATAATAATAATATTAATATAAATTTTAATAATAATAACAATAACAATAATAATAAGAATAAGAATACTGTAATTATAATATCAATTATAATAATAATAATTATAATAATAATAATAATAACAATAATTATAATAATCATAATAATAATAATAATAATATTGAATTTCTTATTTTGTTTCCATTTAATAATTAAAACCATAAAAAAATTTAATTACTTGTCAATCATTCTACTTAAATTATGATAATTAAAAAATATAATTATCATAATAGGAATATAACATCCAAAAAATAACTAGGAATAGACACTAATCCAAATAAGGCGATGAAGTTTCACGAGATACCATAGAAGATTTTACTGCCATAAACATAGGTTTTAAAACCGTATGTCCCCAAAAGTTAATAGTTTAATAAAATTTATAGTTCTAAGTGTCACAGCAGAGAGAGAGAGAGAGAGAGAGAGAGAGAGAGGGGGTGGCTGATACTAATCTGAAGGAAGCCTTTCAATCTTGGAGAGACTTTGTGAAGGAAAAGTTCTCTTACAGCTTGAGAGAGAGAGAGAGAGAGAGAGAGAGAGAGAGAGAGAGAGAGAGAGGGGTGGCTGATACTAATCTGAAGGAAGCCTTTCAATCTTGGAGAGACTTTGTGAAGGAAAAGTTCTCTTACAGCTTGAGAGAGAGAGAGAGAGAGAGAGAGAGAGAGGGAGAGAGAGAGAGAGAGAGAGAGAGAGAGAGAGAAGGGGGATGTCTGAAGATAATCTGAAGGAAGCCTTTCAATCTTGGGGAGACTTTGTGAAGGAAAAGTGCTCTTGCAGCTTAATCGTGTGTGTGAGAGAGAGAGAGAGAGAGAGAGAGAGAGAGAGAGAGAGCTAATCTAAACGAAGCCTTTCAATCTTGAAGACTTTGTGAAGGAAGAGTGCTCTTGCAGCTTAATCGTGTGTGAGAGAGAGAGAGAGAGAGAGAGAGAGAGAGAGAGAGAAGCTAATCTGAACGAAGCCTTTCAATCTTGAAGACTTTGTGAAGGAAGAGTGCTCTTGCAGCTTAATCGTGTGTGAGAGAGAGAGAGAGAGAGAGAGAGAGAGAGAGAGTGAGAGTGCAGCTAAGTTGAACTTAGCCCTTTAATCTTGGGAGAGGCTTTTGAGAAAAAGCTGTGCTTGTAAAGTATACTTATTCCACAGTTCTTACTTTTAAAGAAGAAAAATACTGTCCCTTCAAAAGCAGAGAGGAAATCGAAGGGTGTATTTTCTGATAAGGGATTAGGCCATCTAGGCAAGAGAGTGAAGAGAATGTCTTTTCAATAATAAGTCTTTTGAACTTGGCTCACCGAGATATATTTTCAAGCTGAAGCTGGATAAAAGATTATGTAAATAAATGAACAATAAGTTTTCAGAATTTAAACTAGAAACAAAATAAAAAATGGAAATCTTTAGAACTATTGTCTCACTGAGAAATCTTTGAATTTGAGCCCAAAACAAGATATATGAAAATCTTTAGAACTATTAACTCAGAGAAATATCTTTAAGATAAGACTGGATAAAAGATCATATCAAAACAAAATAAAAAATTAAATAGGTTAATATAATCTAGCATTGCATCTACTAGATAAAGTAGACAGGGACAGTGAATGATATCAGGAGGGCTAATTAATTCTCTTATTGTCTTGTTTCCTTTCCTCACGGAGCTATTTTTCTTGTTGGAGCCCCTGGGCTTATAGCATCTTGCTTTTCCAATTAGGGTTGTAGCTTAGCAAGTGATTATAATAATAATAAAAGACTATGTTAAAACAAAATAAGAAAAATAAACTAGAGGGGCACTCAGTAGAGCGCAGACCTCCGCAAAGGCAGCTTATTTCTCGACCTTATGCTCGACCTTGACCTTTGACCTTCATGTGTATTCATTGGCGTGGATTTTCATACACTCAAATATGAACCAAGCTTGAAGTCTCTGTGACAACGATGTACAAATTTATGGCTGATTACGTGAATTGGACACATTGCTTAACCGTGACCTTGACCTATGACCTTGAAATCCCAAAATTTAATCCTTTCCAGCTTTTTACATAACATTTAATCCCTGCAAGTTTCATTACTCTACGGCTAAAATTGTTGCCACGAAGCTGTTCACAAACACACTCGCACAATCACAAACAAAGGTGAAAACATAACCTTCATCCAAATTTGTTGGCAAAGGTAATAATGAAATAGGTTAATACAATCTGACATTTCATCTACTAGAACAATTAAACAGGAGTACCAGAAGTACCAATAACTGGAGTCTCCTCCTTGAACAGACAGCTAAAAGGTTTAATATATCAAATTTGTCGGAAAATACGCTATATAATTGGAAAATATAATTCTCCGGAGATATATTTGAAAGAAAAAGAGGCAGAAGAATGGCTGAAAAACAATAACTGCTGAATGATATTCTATTTTAGTATCTGATTGGTATTTCATCATACTGAAGTGTAGCTGCTTCAAATTGAACGTGAAAACACTTGAAGGTTTAAAGGCCGTCATGAATGGAAGAGGCAAAGGGACAGTGATATTGCCCTATCAAACAGCACAATGCCCTAGAGACTGACCATATGATCAGCGCCCAAGCCCCCTCTCCACCCAAGCTAAGACCAAGGAGGGTTAGGCAATGGCTGCTGATGACTCAGCAGATAGACCTACAGGCTCCCCCCAAACGCCCCATCCTTGCCTCACAAGGATGGTGAGGTTGCAGCGACCAAAGGAACTAACGAAGTTTGAGCGGGACTTAAACCCCAGTCTGGCATTCACCAGTCACAAACGTTACCACATCGGCCACCACAACCCTTGAGATGTATATAAATTAATAATTAAATCTTAATAGGCATCAAAGTCCCTTTAATTGGAAGGTGGAACTAGCAGATTCTAAATATTCAATATCTCCTTACACAGAAAAACAAACCCAAAACATAACTAGAAGGGCAATCAATAGAGCGCAGACCTTAGCCGCGGCAGCTTATTCCTCCACCTTTTGTTCAAAATTGACCTTGACATGTATTAATTGCGTGGATTTTCATACACTCAAATATGATCCAAGTTTGAAGTCTCTATGACAACAATGTCCAAAGTTATGGCTGATAACGTGAATTGGACATTTTGCTTAACTGTGACCTTGACCTTCGACCTTAACCTTCCAAAATTCAATAATTTCCAGATTTTTACATAACAGTTAATTCCTACAAATTTCATTACTCTACAATCAAAATTGTTCACAAACAAACAAACAAACTAACACCCACACACAAACAAACACAAACAAGGGCAAAAACATGACCTTCTTCCAATTTTTTTGGCGGATTTAATTATAACCATTTGTAGCGGAACATTTCGTATATACAATCACAGATCACCATTTATACATATGATCAGCATCTAGGACCAGGGAGGGCCAGGAAATGGCTGCTGATGACTCGACAGGCCGACCTATAGGCTCCCCCAAACCACTCCTCCTCAGCTCACAAGGAAGGTGAGGTTTCAGACACTACAAGAAACTATCGAACTTCAGCGGGACTCGAGCCCCAGTCCGACAGATCGCCAAGAAGGAACGTTTCCAATAGGCCACCACAACCCTAAAGATTGTTAGAGTGGTGGAAATTAGCTTAACACTGCAATAAATTATCTAAGAATGATGAGTCACAAAACTTGAAACATGTGAAAACATCCTGGCTAGTACAGTGGTAACGTGTGCCTAGCATTCACATGCAGCAGATTGATCCCAGCCCAGGACTGAGAGTATAAGCTGTTTTCTGGGGAGGCCACTGCTGTGGTTGGGCACCATAGTGGAGGGTTAGGCTTACCCAGCTGACTTTCTGGTGAGCATCTATTCTGATGAAACTGGAACTGAAACCAGATACCTTTTAACCTTTATACGAAACCCTCGCGGACTGACTCTTAACGTTTCCAATTATCACGGCTCTGAGGTATCCTTAACTTTCATGTTTAGGAATGGTGACAGCAGAAATAAAATAGCTAGTAATTTAATAATAAAAAAAAAGTAACATCCATGGCAGCTACAGGAGAGAAAATTCATACTAGTTAAGCAAATACTACATGAAAAAAGTAGCTGTAATACTATGATGAGTAAAATTATAAAATTTAGAAGTAAATATTACGAGCCCACTTCTATACTCAGATTTTAGATATTTGTGTGAAGGAAATGCAAATAATTTTGATAGATTGCATTCGCATTAATCTAAAAAGCTTGACTTAATTCACTAAATATACGGAATATCGGAATTACAGTTCTTAAATACCATATCATTCGAGTGGCGAAACTCAAGAAATTAGGATAACTGAGAAATCCACTTATTCTAATCTAATAAAAATGTAAAGGTAAAGGTGCCTGGCTTCAGTTTCAGTATCATCAGAAAAGATGCTCACCAGAACGTCAGCCGAGCAAGCCGTATCACCCACTGTGGTGCTCACAACATTGACCTCCCCAGTAAACAATATAAACTCACGGTCCCAGGCTGGGATCAATCTGCTGCCATGTGAATGCTAGGCAAATGCATTACCACTCTACAACCAGTCCATCATAGTTAATGGTGACCTTTGATATTCCCCAGAAAATGTGGGGAAAAAAATTAAGTTGAGATGAAAGTTTTGGCAAGGTCTAAACTCACAATATTGACTGACACACCTCATTGCAGAGGCATTTCAGTGACCGTAAGCGCATGCAGAGTGGTCAAGAGAAGTACCCTGCTTTGAATGAAAACCAAGGAGTGGAAAGGTCCATTGTCGCAATCCAATCCTGAAAAGTGAGAGGATTTTGTTCCGAAGACCGACCTTGGAATGTCGGAAAACTCTGAGTGCTTAAAAATAATCGCTTCAGCAGCGTAAAACTGAATGAAAGTATGTAAGGGGAGCCCTGTGACTTGAACATTCTGTTCCCTGAAGTATAGGTGGATTTGGTGAGTCCAGCAGTATCTAAGTAATAACCAGGCCTAACATTGTCCAACTTTGCTGAATAGACGAGAAGTTGATTTTTCGATGTGGTACTGGACTATACTGTATCGCCAATGACCAATCTCACAGCTAAGATATGAGAATGTCTTGCTTGCTATTCGTAGCGTGCATATGAGGCGTTACCTATCCATACACTTACTGGAAGTCTAACAATGGAGCAGAGAAAGGACAGTGCCCCCTATCTGTCGAAGAGTCACAGAAGTTATCAGATATACTGACTCTAATCTCATTGCCTATTCCCAGCGAATGATTCTTCTTAAAGGAAGTGCATGAACACTTCATCTCAAGGATCCACCCAACAAAATAGTTTTCCTTGTGATTTCCAATTTTTAGCCTCCAGGAAGTGCAATCAGACAAGTGTTCCAGCAGAAGTTTTTGTATACACCCTATAGATATCCTCGGAGCATTTCAAAAACATTAACATTCTTCACATGCTCTCAGACCCAACAGAAGGCAGAAGGATTTTACATATTAAGTATTGTTGCAGTGGGTTGGAAGAGTCGAGAGATCCACATCAGTCAATATAGACTCCTTAATATGTTGCCACTTGTGGGTTGCACTTTTGCTTGGGCTCATGCTGACATGAAACCAATAGAGTGCTATCTAAATCCAACCAACTTTTATTCTGAGCAGATAGAAAACACTATGAGATGATGAATTTACCATACCATTTAACTGACTCAACAATACCTACCAGCAAGTACCTGAAAGATACATCACAAATATTAAGAGATACAGTTTAAAGGTTGCCATGAATGGCAGAGGCATGGGACAGGAGAAGGCCCTAAATACTGACCATATATTACATAAAATCGGTGCCTAAGATCCCTCTCCATCAAGCTAAAACCTATGATATCCAGGCAATAGCTGCTGATAACTCAACAGGTAGACCCATAGGCTCCCGCAACACCCTATCCATAGCTCAAGGATTACGAGGTTGCAGACATTAATAGAAATTATCAAGTTTGAGAGGGTCTCGAACTCTCGTTTGAAAGACCGTCAGGCCCGTACATTTCCAATAGGATACCACAACCCTATATATATATCATCATATCCATGTTATGTACAATTAATGTGCCTCCTTATAAATAACCTGCACAAAATATCCATGTAATAACTCTGGTTTAACACACTATCAGGCAGGTAGGTTTTCAATAGGGTACCACAACCCTATATATATTATCATATATATACTATGTACAATTAATGTACTTCCCTATATATAACACACAAAATATTCATGCATTTTTTCCATTATGTGATGACCATTACATATATTGCTAATCCGCCAACATTGTACAGTGACCTAAGGTCACCGCTTTAAGCACTCCATCAGAATTTTTTGTTTGTAAAGTTACTTGGGTAATAAGAACCTATATCTAACAAGTTTGCATCTCCTTATCTCCTACAGTTACAAGCCTCAAGAAACAATACCAACATACATGGCTCAATGACCGTTTTTCTTTTATATAGTACATACTGTACAAGCACAGATAAGCATCAACAAAGCAAGGTAAAAAACACAAGTTTCTGTAATATTACAGCAAGATAGGATCCCTCCTATTTTAGGTTAGGAATGGATAACTAGGATGCATTCCCTCAGTACAGTAAACCCTATGTCATTGCAGTTTTGATATTCCACAAATTGAGATCAAGGTAATATTTTAAACAAAGTTTTGATTCTTTGCAGAAATCCACTAATAAGAGTGCTGTGGACAGCCCAACATCTTCAAACCACCCGCCCTTCTTTCCACCAGCCTTCACACCATTTCATTCTTTGTACAATGCAACTTCTCTGGCTGACTCTGTCTTACTTTCCCATTGTCCCTCATTACTAAAGAATCTTGCATAAGTGTTTGTCAAGCAACAAGTGCTCTTCCTTTATACACACCAAGGCCCTTGAGGGAGCTGCTTCATCTTTTCAAGCTAACGCTTCATCTTCTCAAGCTAACACTAAATGGTAGGTGAAGCTCATGACTCTCAAGGAGGATGGTAGTTCTTGAGCTCTTTACAGGGAATATTCTTTTGGTAAAGCCAAAAACTAGCCATAAGACTTAGCGAGGTATAACCCCCTACTACTAATTAGCAAGGGAGGGATAGCAGGGTAAATACCGTCACTTTTGATTACAGGCAGGACTTGTAAAGGGACAGATGATGGCAGGACAAATCTGTAGAAAGAGCTGAAGCTTTGTATCGTTAGGAAAAATACAAATTACTTACAAATTTGTTATTTGTTCCGACACTCCATATAAACCCTTTCGCTCTTTATAAAGACTCACCCTTAAATGGGTGGAAGTCCTAAACAACTGGCTGGCTTTTGACCCGGGATGTGGCTCCATGTTTCGCATGAGCTTAATAGAGAAACACCCTGACACCTCGCTAAATTTTTGTGCATATGCAAGAGCTAACAACCTGAGCAATCAGTGTGATTGTGTGATAACTAAGCAATGTTACTTTTCCAGGCAAGAATTATTGGAGTATGAAAACTCCATTGACTTAACCTTGAACATTGCCCGACTCCCACCTCACCAAGAGGATGGGGACATAAATATTTATTTCATATATCAGATTACACAAGGGAAATGGTTCGTACATGCAAACAGAGAGAGCCAGCTTGCAGCATACCCAAGGTGTTGTACCCCAAGAGAGGGGGAGATGAAGAAAGAAGCAGGTCACTTTGTCATTCACCCCAGACTAATCCTGGGTAACATCTGCCCTCAACTGACTGCTATTTGTCCCATTAGGGAGCTTGAGGTGTTTAGACCACATGTTGCACAGCCACCACAGGATTAAAGGAGAGGGTTTCCAGGTTCCTGTGGTTTACGTCTTGCAGGTAGTCGGCTGTGAAGTTCATCTGACGATTCCACACACCTGCTTCAACTGCCAGTGCCCCAGAGTAGTTCTTTTTAAATGCTAAGGATGTGCTGATGCCCCTAACATCATGAGCTCTGGGTATACACCCTTACGGGGAAGAGCCAGGATTCTAGGTACAATCAATTACTTTGCGAATCCTTTAAGAGATCATATCCCTTGTGACTGTCCTTTCTGTTAACAAGGGGATGAGTTCCTGTGGTTTGTTTGAGGTAACACCTCAGCAACCTTACAGGGCAGAGTAACAGTTGATCTGAGTAATCTGTTACAGAATGGAGACTCTCACTCCAGATGGGCCCGAATTTAGGATCTGCTATAGTCAGTTGAGTCTTGGCAACAAACTCAAGGACAGAGACGAGAATTACCTGTCCCCATCACCTTGAATGGGTGACGTCATAGGAAAGGCCGTGCAACTCGCTGACTCCCTTAGCAGAGGCTAAAGCAAGCAGGAATACCGTCTTAAGTGTCAGGTCATGGTCTGATACATGATGCAGGGGTTCATAGGATGCTCCTTTCAAGGATCTTAGTACACGAACTACGTTTCAGGGTGGAGGTCTAACTCCCGGCTGAGGACAGATATGCTCGAAACTCTGTATGAGGAGAGGCAATTCCATCAAAGAGGAAATATTAACTCAGTTAAGTCTAAAGGCGAGGCTCAAGGTTGAGCGGTAACCTTTCACCACTGAGACTGAGCAGATTTTTTCCTCCCGAAGATATAACAAAAGCTCTGCTAACACTGGGATAGTGGCACCGAGAGGAACGATACTCCATCCACAACACCAACCACAAAAGATTGCCTACTTTGCCTGATAGACGGCAGAGAATGACTCCCAAGGAACCCGGACATCCTTTTCGCAACTGTGTGTGGAAAGCCTCTCTATGAGAGGAGATGCTGGATAGCCTCCAAGCGTGAAGTCATAGGGATGCTACAGCTTTGAGGTAAATCTTTACGTTTGGTTGTCTGAGTAGATCGGAAAGTGGAGGGAGCTCCCTCGGCACCTCTGTAAGCAGATGTTGAAGGTCCAGAAACCATTCTACACGTCACATCGGAGCTATGAGTCATCGATAGGTCTTCAGATGCCCTTACCTTGTTTAGTAATCTTTTTACTAGGCAAAAGTGGGGAAACGCATGGACGTCTAAGTTATCCCACTGGTGTTGGAAAGCATCTTGCCGAAGAGCTTGGGGATCTGGTACTAGAGAGCAGTACATCAGATGTTTCCTGTTGAGAGATGTCGCAAACAGGTCTACTGGCAGCGAACCCCACAAAGTCAGGACTTTCTTGGCTATCTGAGGATTCAAAGACAACTCGGAGCCAACTATCTAAGTCACTCTGCTCAGAGTTTCCCCCAGAATGTTTTACTTAAACGGGATGAAATGGGTTGATAAGGCTACCAAGTTGACTTTTGTTCATCTGAGAATTTCTACAGCTAAAAGGCAAGGGTGCTGTGAAAAGGTACCTCCTTTTTTGTTTATATATGCCACTACAATGGTGTTGTCACTCATCAACACCACGGAGTGCCATCAAAGGAACTGTTGGAATTGTTGGACGGCTAGAAAGGCTGTCCTTATTTCCAAGAGGTTTATGTGGCAATGTTGCTCGGACTTGGACTACAGTCCAAAGGCCGTGTGCTGCAACATGTGACCCCCCCCCCCCACCCTTCTTTTGATGCATCTGTGAAGAGCATCAATTCCTTGGGAGGAGAAAGAAGATATACTCCCCTAAGGAGGTTGGTATCTGATAACCCCTACACCTTAGGTCTCTCTTTTGCTTGGGCCCCACCTGAACATGAACCTTGTGCTGAGACCAGACTTCAGCTGCTACTAGAAAGACCAGATGCAAAGACAGCCAATGGTCACCAGACACTTCAAGGAGGTTAGGTGGCCCAACAGGTAAAGCCACTGATGGGCTGGTAGCGAGTCTTGCAACAGAAAGGGGCACGCTGTCCTCTTCAGTCTCTCTATTATGCTTTTGGACAGAAAGACTTTGCATGATTGGGTGACTATATGCATCCCGAGGGATACCATTTTTATTTAATTGTTGCAGGAAGGACTTCTCAGGATTTATCACAATCCCAAGATCGTGGCAAAACTTGAGATACCTGTCTCGGTGTTGGAGAAGGGTTGCTACCTAGCCTGCTGGAATCAGCCAGTCGCCTAGATATCTCAATAGATGAATTCCGTTCTTGTGTGCCCAGGTTGACACTAGTTAGAACATCCTTGTGAACATCTGAGGTGCTGGAGACAGGCTGAAACACACAACTTTGAACTGGTATAACTGATCATTTATGATGACTCTCAAGTACCTCCTTAACAATGGAGGCACAGACACAGAAGGAGCAGTCTTTACGGGATCTGGATACCAAGGAACAAGATTCTGGGTGATAGACACAGGGCAAGGAACAGGTAGCGCTGGGGCCGGGCCAGCGAACAGGACAAAAGTACTTTTGACCCTGATGCAAACTTACGCCCAAACTTGAGCTCGATACCTTTTAGTGCCAGCATAGATGTCACTTTCCAAGCCTTCACAGTCCTCTTGAGATTGGGGGACCACCAGAAACTCCAAAGTCTGTCTGGGTAAGAGACAAAACTTCTCCCGATTTGCCAAAATCCCCAGATAGTGGCAAAAAGCAAGGAGCTTGTCTTAGTACCAAAGTACACTACTTGCTTCCAAGAGGAAGAAAGGATCACCCAAATGTCTAGGTATCAACGGAGATGGATGGGCCCCAGCTCATACAAGAGTGAATACCCTGAACTACATGCAGTGGCCGCGGGGGCATATAAAAATTAGAATAGCGCCAACGTTATCCCTACGTGTCGTAAGAGGCGACTAAAAGGGACGGGACGAGGGGGCTGGGAACCCCCTCTCCTGTATAAAATTCCTGCGAGACATCGACAAGGAGATGGAGCTGGGGGGAGAGTGACTGCTCCCCGCACTCTAGTTTTGGGGTGTTTGAATGTGCGTGGATGTAGTACGATAGAGAGTAAAAGATGTGAGATTGGAAGTATGTTTAGAAGTAGAAGGATAGATGTATTGGCCTTGTGTGAGACAAAGATGAAAGGAAAAGGTGAAGTGATGTTTGGTGAAATGTCTGGTAGAGTGTCTGGGATTGAAAGGGGAAGAGCGAGAGAGGGTGTGGCGTTATTGCTGAGTGAATGGATGACAGGTAAAGTAGTGGAATGGAAGGAGATATCATCTAGGTTAATGTGGGTAAGGGTTAGGTTGGGTAGGGAATGTTGGGCGTTTGTCAGTGCGTATGGGCCAGGTAGTGAGAAAAGTGAAGAAGAGCGGAATGATTTTTGGAATGAATTAACTAGGTGTGTAGAAGGACTGGGTAGAAGGAATTATGTAGTTGTTATGGGTGACTTAAATGCTAGAGTGGGCGCTGGAGAGGTAGAAGGTGTCATTGGGAAGTATGGCGTACCAGGTGAAAATGAGAGTGGTGAGAGACTGGTAGACATGTGTGTTGAACAAGAGAGGGTAATAAGTGCTAGCTTCTTTAAAAAGAAAGATAAAAATAAGTATACATGGGTGAGAGTGGCAAATGGAAGAGTAGTAGAAAGGGCATTAATGGATTATGTGTTGATAACTAAAAGAATGTTTGGAAGATTGAAAGATGTGCACGTGTTTAGGGGTATGGCTAACGGTATGTCTGATCATTTTTTGGTGGAAGGAAAATTAGTTGTAGCAAAAGAGTGGGGGAATAGAGTAGGTGGATGTAAAAGGGAGGTAGTGAGGATTGAAGAGCTAATAAAACCGGGGGTAAAAAGTAAATATCAGGAAAGGTTGAAAATGGCATATGACGAGGTGAGAGTAAGAGAAACTGGTAATTTAGAGGAGGAGTGGAAGTTAGTAAAAGAAAATTTTGTTGGGATTGCAAGTGATGTATGTGGCAAGAAGGTTGTTGGAGGCAGCATGAGGAAGGGCAGTGAATGGTGGAATGAAGGAGTGAAGGTAAAAGTGGAAGAGAAAAAGAGGGCTTTTGAAGAATGGCTGCAGAGTAATAGTATAGAGAAGTATGAAAAATATAGAGAGAAAAATGTGGAAGTTAAGCGAAGGTACGTGAGGCAAAGAGGGCAGCTGACCTGAGGTGGGGTCTGGGATTGGGTCAGTCATATGAAGAGAATAAGAAGAAGTTTTGGAAAGAAGTGAAGAGAGTAAGGAAGGCTGGCGCAAGAATTGAAGAGACAGTGAAAGATGGAAATGGAAGGTTGTTAAAAGGAGAGGAGGCAAGGAAAAGGTGGGCGGAATATTTTGAAAGTTTGCTGAATGTTGAGGATAATAGGGAGGCAGATATAATTGCTGTTCCAGGTGTTGAGGTGCCAGTGATGGGAGATGAGAATGAGAGAGAGATTACAATAGATGAAGTGAGGAGAGCACTAGATGAAACGAGAGTAGGAAAAGCATCTGGTATGGATGGTGTGAAAGCTGAGATGTTGAAGGAAGGGGGTGTGACTGTACTTGAATGGTTGGTGAGATTGTTTAATATGTGTTTTGTGTTGTCAATGGTACCAGTAGATTGGGTTTGTGCATGTATTGTACCACTATATAAGGGTAAGGGAGATGTGCATGAGTGTTGTAATTCAAGAGGTATTAGTTTGTTGAGTGTAGTTGGAAAAGTGTATGGTAGAGTATTGATTAATAGGATTAAGGATAAAACAGAGAATGCAATCTTGGAAGTACAGGGTGGTTTTAGAAGAGGTAGGGGTTGTATGAATCAGATTTTTACAGTTAGGCAGATATGCGAGAAATATTTAGCAAAAGGTAAGGAGGTGTATGTTGCGTTTATGGATCTGGAGAAAGCATATGATAGAGTTGATAGGGAAGCAATGTGGAATGTGATGAGGTTATATGGAGTTGGTGGAAGGTTGTTGCAAGCAGTGAAAAGTTTCTACAAAGGTAGTAAAGCATGTGTTAGAATAGGAAATGAAGTGAGTGATTGGTTTCCAGTGAGAGTGGGGCTGAGACAGGGATGTGTGATGTCGCCGTGGTTGTTTAACATGATATTTTAATTATAAAATAAATTTTTGAATATACTTACCCGGTGAATATATATAGCTGCCACTCTGTTGCTCGACAGACAAAAAACTGTAAAAAAAAACTCGCCAGCGATCGCTATACAGGTTGCGGGTGTGCCCGTCAGCGCCAACTGTCGGCCAGATACCATACTCAATGTAAACAAAGACTCAATTTCTTCTCATCCCACTGCGTCTCTATTGGGGAGGAAGGGAGGGTCGTTTAATTTATATATTCACCGGGTAAGTATATTCAAAAATTTATTTTATAATTAAAATATCATTTTTAAATATTCAACTTAGCCGGTGAATATATATAGCTGATTCACACCCAGGGTGGTGGGTAGAGACCAGTTAAATATGTTTACATCTTATGAGCTAAGAGTTTTTATTTCATTTTAGAAGTTATCAATATAACAAAACCAAAATAAATAGGTACCTGGTAAGGAAGTCGACTTAGACGATTACTCTGCCTTATAAGTACGTCTTCCTTACGGAGCCTCGCGATCCTCTTAGGATGCTGACAGACCCCTAGGAGCTGAAGTATCAAGGGCTGCAACCCATACAACAGGACCTCATCTAACCCCTAATCTGGGCGCTCTCAAGAAATGACTTTGACCACCCGCCAAATCAACCAGGATGCGAAAGGCTTCTTAGCCTTCCGGACAACCCATAAAAACAACATTAAAAACATTTCAAGAGACAGATTAAAAGGATATGGAATTAGGGAATTGTAGTGGTTGAGCCCTCATCCACTACTGCACTCGCTGCTACGAATGGTCCCAGTGTGTAGCAGTTCTCGTAAAGAGACTGGACATCTTTCAAGTAAAATGACGCGAACACTGACTTGCTTCTCCAATAGGTTGCGTCCATTATACTTTGCAGAGATCTATTTTGCTTAAAGGCCACGGAAGTTGCTACAGCTCTAACTTCGTGCGTCTTCACTTTAAGCAAAGCTCGGTCTTCCTCACTCAGATGTGAATGAGCTTCTCGTATTAAGAATCTGATAAAGTATGACAAAGCATTCTTTGACATAGGCAAGGATGGTTTCTTAACTGAACACCATAAAGCTTCAGATTGGCCTCGTAAAGGTTTAGTACGCTTTAAATAGAACTTAAGAGCTCTAACAGGGCATAAGACTCTTTCTAGTTCATTGCCTACGATCTCCGATAAGCTGGGAATATCAAAAGATTTAGGCCAAGGCCGAGAAGGCAGCTCATTTTTGGCTAGAAAACCAAGTTGCAGCGAACAAGTAGCTTTTTCCGACGAAAATCCAATGTTCTTGCTGAAGGCATGAATCTCACTGACTCTTTTAGCCGAGGCTAAGCATACCAGGAAAAGAGTCTTAAGAGTGAGATCTTTCAGGGAGGCTGATTGTAATGGCTCAAACCTGTCTGACATGAGGAATCTTAGTACCACGTCTAAATTCCATCCAGGGGTAGCCAAACGACGCTCCTTGGTGGTCTCAAAAGACTTAAGGAGGTCTTGTAGATCTTTATTGTTGGAAAGATCTAAGCCTCTATGCCGGAAGACCGATGCCAACATGCTTCTGTAGCCCTTGATAGTGGGAGCTGAAAGGGATCGTCCTTTTCTCAGGTATAAGAGAAAATCAGCTATTTGAGCTACAGAGGTACTGGTCGAGGATACAGAAACTGACTTGCACCAGTCTCGGAAGACTTCCCACTTCGATTGGTAGACTCTAATGGTAGACGCTCTCCTTGCTCTAGCAATCGCACTGGCTGCCTCCTTCGAAAAGCCTCTAGCTCTCGAGAGTCTTTCGATAGTCTGAAGGCAGTCAGACGAAGAGCGTGGAGGCTTTGGTGTACCTTCTTTACGTGTGGCTGACGTAGAAGGTCTACCCTTAGAGGAAGACTTCTGGGAACGTCTACTAACCATCAAAGTACCTCGGTGAACCATTCTCTCGCGGGCCAGAGGGGAGCAACTAACGTCAACCTTGTCCCTTCGTGAGAGGCGAACTTCTGCAGTACCTTGTTGACAATCTTGAACGGTGGGAATGCGTAGAGATCCAGATGTGACCAATCTAGGAGGAAGGCATCTATATGTATTGCTGCTGGGTCCGGGACTGGGGAGCAATAGATTGGAAGCCTCTTGGTCAGCGAGGTTGCAAAGAGATCTATGGTTGGTTGACCCCAAGTGGCCCAAAGTCTCTTGCACACATCCTTGTGGAGGGTCCATTCGGTTGGAATTACTTGCCCTTTCCGACTGAGACAATCTGCTATGACGTTCAAGTCGCCTTGGATGAACCTCGTTACTAGGGAGATGTCTTGACCTTTTGACCAGATGAGCAGGTCCCTTGCGATCTCGTACAACGTCAGTGAGTGGGTACCTCCTTGTTTGGAGATGTACGCCAAGGCCGTGGTGTTGTCCGAGTTTACTTCCACCACTTTGCCTCGAAGGAGATACTCGAAGCTTTTCAAGGCCAGATGAACTGCCAACAGCTCCTTGCAGTTGATATGCATGCTCCTTTGACTCGAGTTCCACAGGCCTGAGCATTCCCGACCGTCCAGTGTCGCGCCCCAGCCCAAGTCCGATGCGTCCGAGAAGAGAACGTGGTTGGGAGTCTGAACAGCCAGGGGAAGACCCTCTCTTAGGTTGATATTGTCCTTCCACCAAGTCAGGCAAGACTTTATCTTTCCGGAAATCGGGATCGAGACCGCCTCTAGCGTCTTGTCCTTTTTCCAGTGAAAAGCTAGATGGTATTGAAGAGGACGGAGGTGTAGTCTTCCTAGTGATACAAATTGTTCCAGGGATGACAGCGTCCCTACCAGATTCATCCACAGCCTGACTGAGCAGCGTTCCTTCTTCAGCATCTTCTGGATGGATAGCAGGGCTTGATCTATTCTGGGGGCCGACGGAAAAGCCCGAAAAGCTAGACTGTGAATCTCCATCCCTAAATACAGAATAGTTTGGGATGGGACCAGCTGTGACTTTTCCAAATTGACTAGGAGTCCCAATTCCTTGGTCAGATCTAGAGTCCACTTTAGATCCTTCAGACAGCGACGACTGGAAGAGGCTCTGAGAAGCCAGTCGTCCAAATAAAGGGAGGCACGGATGTCCGATAAGTGGAGGAATTTGGCTACATTCCTCATCAGCCTCGTAAACACGAGAGGAGCTGTGCTTAGGCCAAAGCACAGGGCCCGAAACTGGTAAACCACATCTTCGAAGACGAATCTCAGAAAAGGTTGGGAGTCTGAGTGAATGGGGATATGGAAGTAGGCGTCCCTTAGGTCTAGCGAGACCATCCAGTCTTCCTTCCTGACCGCTGCTAAGACTGACTTTGTGGTCTCCATGGAGAACTTCGTCTTTGTGACAAAGACATTCAGAGCACTGACGTCTAGCACCGGTCTCCAACCTCCTGTCTTCTTCGGAACTAGGAAGAGACGGTTGTAAAATCCCGGTGATCGAAGGTCCGAGACTTTGACCACCGCTCCCTTCTCTAGCAAAAGAGACACTTCCAGTTTCAGGGCTTGTCTCTTTTCTTCCTCTCTGTACCTGGGAGAGAGATCGATGGGGGACGTCGCTAGAGGGGGTTTGCGTACAAAAGGGATTTTGTACCCCTCTCTGAGTAACTTCACAGATTGTTGATCTGCGCCTCTCTTCTCCCAGGCTAGCCAGAAGTTCTTGAGTCTGGCTCCCACTGCTGTCTGAAGTTGCGGGCAGTCAGACTCTGCCCTTAGAGGACTTGGATCCTTTCCTCTTCCCTCGCTTCCCTTCGGCATGAGCACCTCCTCTGCTGGAGGCTCTGCCACGAAAGGGCGGAATAAAGCGAGACGCTGGAGTGTCTATCCTCGGTCTAGCAGACAATGTAGGCAAAGGGGGAGCTTTGCGAGCCGAGGACGCAACTAGATCGTGGGTGTCCTTCTGAACTAAAGATAAGGCAATTTCCTTTACCAAGACTTCAGGAAACAGGCACTTGGAAAGGGGAGCAAAGAGTAGCTCGGATCTTTGGCATGGCGTCACTCCAGCAGACAGGAAAGAACATAGAGACTCTCGCTTCTTCAGGACTCCGGACGTGAATGAGGCGGCTAGCTCGTTGGACCCATCACGGACGGCCTTGTCCATGCAGGACATAATGAGCAAGGAAACATCCTTATCTGCAGAAGAGATTTTCCTGCTCAGGGCTCCTAAGCACCAGTCTAGGAAGTTAAAGACTTCGAAAGCCCTAAATATACCTTTAAGAAGGTGGTCCAGGTCCGATGGTGACCAACAAATCTTCGAGCGTCTCATGGCAAGGCGGCGGGGAGAGTCTACAAGACTTGAGAAGTCGCCCTGGGCAGAGGCAGGAACTCCCAAGCCGAGAACTTCTCCCGTGGCATACCAGACGCTCGATCTAGACGAGAGTTTAGATGGGGGAAAGGCAAATGCTGTCTTTCCTAAACTCTTCTTAGTCTCTAACCAATCTCCCAACAGCCGCAAAGCTCTCTTGGATGAGCGAGAGAGAACGAGTTTAGTAAAGGCAGGTGCGGTAGCAGGCACGCCTAATACAAACTCTGACGGCGGCGAACGAGGAGCCACAGAAACAAAGTGGTCAGGGAACAACTCCTTAAATACAGCCATGACTTTTCTAAAGTCCAATGATGGTTGAGTTGCCTTAGGCTCGTCAAGTTCTGAAGGTTGATCCTCTTGTGGTTCAGCAACGCCCTCATCTGATAGTTCCTCATCCGAAAACTGATGAGGAAACGGCAAAGGAGTGGGCAACGTTTGGCTCGCTGAGTCCGGTCGCACTGGTGCATGCGTGACGGAGCCGGACGCAGCGTCATGGAACTGCTGCACAGTCTGTGAACTGTCAACAACCATGGGTGCGCGAGGACGCACAGCGTCCACCCGAGACTGTTTAGACCGTCTGGGTTGTGCATTCAACACCATACCGGGTTGCGGAGGTTGACGCACCGCGTCAAAACAAGTCACCTCTGATGGTTGCTGAACGTCCTGAACGTCAGCAACCACCTCCGTGCATCGCCTAACGTCAACGTGCGGCTGGCAACCCAAACTGGGTCGCATCGGTGGAGGTACAACCCCAACTGGTAGACGCGAGAAAGTTACCTCAGCGTCAACAGGACGCACAACAGACCGCTTGGATGGTTGTTGGCCAGAAGGTTCAGCAGCAACCTTCTCCGCATTGAAGTCCTCCATCAAGGACGCAAGCTTGGACTGCATGTCCTGCAGCAACACCCATTTAGGGTCTACGGCAGCAGGTGCGGCAACAGACGGGGTGAGCGACTGAGGCGGCACCGCTTTGCCTCTCTTAGGCGGCGAGCAGTCATCAGATGACGGCAACAAGTCCGAACTGACCCAGTGGCTACAACCGGGACGTTGGACTTGTCCTGAAGGGACCGACTTACGCTTCAAAGGTCGTGAGACCTTGGTCCAAGGTTTCTTACGAGAAACACCTTCGGACGACGAGGTAAAAACGGCCTCTCTCGTCTTACGTTGGTAGGGGCGATCTTGGGGAGATACGCCTGATACCATAGAGGGAACGTCTGTTCGCTGATCAAGGCCTCTCGAACCCATGAGTCGTACGACATTGCTTCTCCCCTGGGCTTGGGAGCTTGCAAGAGGTCCCGGACTAGGACGACGACAGGCACGAACAGACGAACCCTCAAGCGCAACACTGTTCACAACACTTTGAGAAACACTAGGCACTTTAACACTTCCCGCGGCACTTTGGCACTTTAGTTCCTTTACGTCCGCCATGAGTTGATTGCGGTCACTTGCAAGGGACTCAACTCTCTCCCCCAAGGCATGGATAGCACGCATCATGTCTGCCATCGATGGTTCCTGAGTGCTAGGAGGGGGGTTAGGAACAACCACTACAGGGGAAGGATTAGGTTGAGGGGCATGTGAAGAGGAAAAATCTACCGACCTAGAAGAACTTCTCCTTACCCTATCTCTCTCTAGTCTGCGTGTATACTTCTCAAATTCGATAAAATCGAATTCCGAAAGGCCCACGCATTCCTCACACCGATCTTCCAATTGACAGGTTTTACCCCGACAATTGGAACAAACAGTGTGGGGGTCGAGAGAAGCCTTTGGAAGACGCCTATGACAGTCCCTAGCATTGCATTTTCTGAACTTGGGAACTTGTGAAAGGTCAGCCATTTTGAATTGGTCAAGGGAAAATTCCAAAAAACGATCTAAGTCATCAACAATTAATCCGATACAAAAAAGAGTTCAAGGATTTATATGAAGAAAAGCACCTGTACTGCAAAAGCTCAAACCAAATTAAAGTACTTCACCAAATATGATGGGAAAAACTCCAGGTTTCAACAGCGAGTAAAGTACGTCTTGTCGACACGTCGACAGAGAAGAAATTGAGTCTTTGTTTACATCGAGTATGGTATCTGGCCGACAGTTGGCGCTGGTGGGCACACCCGCAACCTGTATAGCGATCGCTGGCGAGTTTTTACTGTTTTTTTGTCTGTCGAGCAACAGAGTTGCAGCTATTATATATTCACCGGCTAAGTTAAATATTTAAAAACACAAGTTTCAGTAATGTTACAGCAAGATAGGATCCCTCCTATTTTAGGTTAGAGAAGGATAACTAGGATGCATTCCCTAAGTACAGTAAACCCTATGTCATTGCAGTTCTGATATTCCACATATTGAAATCAGGGTAAAGTTTTGATTCTTTGCAGAACTCCGTTAATAGGAGTGTTGTGCTTCATCTTTTCAAGCTAACGCTTCATCTTCTCAAGCTAACACTAAGTGGTAGGTGAAGCTCATGCCTCTCAAGAAAGATGGTAGTTTTTTAGCTCTTTACAGGAAATATACTTTCAGCAAAGCTGAAAACTAGCCAGGAGACTTTTAGTGAGTTATAACCCCCTACTACTAATTAGCAAGGGAGGGATAGCAGGGTAAATACCGTCACTTTTGATTACAGGCAGGACTTGTAAGAGGATAGGTGATGGCAGGACAAATCTGTAGAAAGAGCTGAAGCTTTGTATTGTTAGGAAAAATACAAATTACTTCCAAATTTGTTATTTGTTCCGACACTCCATATAAACCCTTTCGCTCTTTATAAAGACTCACCCTTAGTGGGTGAAAGTCCTAAACAACTGGCTGGCTTTTGATCGGGGATGTGGTTCCATGTTTCGCATGAGCTTAATAGAGAAATACTCTGACACCTCGCTAAATTCTCGTGCATAGGCAAGAGCTAACAACCTGAGCAATCAGTGTGATTGTGTGATAACTAAGCAATGTTACTTTTCCAGGCAAGAATTGTTGGAGTATGAAAACTCTATTGACTTAACCTTGGACACTGCCCGACTCCCACCTCACCAAGAGGATGGGGACATAAAATGTTATTTTCATTAGTAAAATAAATTTTTGAATATACTTACCCGGTGATCATGTAGCTGTAGCTCTGCTGCCCGACAGAAAAAACCTACGGGCGGGATACGCCAGCGATCGCTATACAGGTGGGGGTGTACAACAACAGCGCCATCTGTCGAGTAGGTACTCAAGTACTTCTTGTCAACAAAGAACCAATTTTCTCCTCGGTCCACTGGGTCTCTATGGGGAGGAAGGGTGGGTCCTTTAATTCATGATCACCGGGTAAGTATATTCAAAAATTTATTTTACTAATGAAAATAACATTTTTCAATATTAATCTTACCCGGTGATCATGTAGCTGATTCACACCCAGGGGGGTGGGTGGAGACCAGCATACATGTTAACATTAGAAGCTAAGTATCCCGTATTTCATTTTAGCAGTTATTCAAAATAACAAACATAAAATTAATAAGTACCTGGTAAGGAAGTCGACTTGAACCATTACTCTGCCTTTTTAAGTACGTCTTCCTTACTGAGCCTCGCGATCCTCTTAGGATGCTGAGCGACTCCTAGGTGCTGAAGTATGAAGGGCTGCAACCCATACTAAAGGACCTCATCACAACCTCTAATCTAGGCGCTTCTCAAGAAAGAATTTGACCACCCGCCAAATCAACCAGGATGCGAAAGGCTTCTTAGCCTTCCGTACAACCCAAAAACAACAATAAAAAGCATTTCAAGAGAAAGATTAAAAAAGGTTATGGGATTATGGGAATGTAGTGGTTGAGCCCTCACCTACTACTGCACTCGCTGCTACGAATGGTCCCAGGGTGTAGCAGTTCTCGTAAAGAGACTGGACATCTTTAAGGTAAAATGATGCGAACACTGACTTGCTTCTCCAATAGGTTGCATCCATTACACTCTGCAGAGATCTGTTTTGTTTGAAGGCCACTGAAGTTGCGACAGCTCTAACTTCATGTGTCCTTACCTTCAGCAAAGCATGGTCCTCCTCATTCAGATGAGAATGGGCTTCTCTAATCAAAAGTCTGATGTAATAAGAAACTGCGTTCTTCGACATCGGTAAAGCAGGTTTCTTAATAGAACACCATAAAGCTTCTGATTGTCCTCGTAATGGCTTCGTACGTCTTAAATAGTACTTAAGAGCTCTTACTGGGCATAGTACTCTCTCTTGTTCGTTTCCAACCAAACTGGACAGACTTGGAATCTCGAACGATTTGGGCCAAGGACGAGAAGGGAGTTCGTTTTTAGCTAAAAAACCAAGCTGTAAGGAACATGTAGCCGTTTCAGATGTAAATCCTATGTTCCTGCTGAAGGCGTGTATCTCACTGACTCTTTTAGCTGTTGCTAAGGAAACGAGGAAAAGAGTCTTCAAAGTGAGATCTTTAAAAGAGGCTGATTGAAGCGGTTCGAACCTTGCTGACATCAGGAACCTTAAAACCACGTCTAAGTTCCAACCTGGTGTGGCTAACCGACGCTCCTTTGAGGTCTCAAAAGACTTAAGGAGGTCCTGTAGATCTTTGTTGTTGGAAAGATCTAAGCCTCTGTGGCGGAAGACTGCTGCCAACATGCTTCTGTAACCTTTGATCGTAGGAGCTGAAAGGGATCTTACCTTCCTTAGGTGTAAAAGGAAGTCAGCTATCTGAGTTACAGAGGTACTGGTTGAGGATACTGAATTCGCCTTGCACCAGCTTCGGAAGACTTCCCATTTTGACTGGTAGACCTTGAGAGTGGATGTCCTCCTTGCTCTGGCAATCGCTCTGGCTGCCTCCTTCGAAAAGCCTCTAGCTCTTGAGAGTCTTTCGATAGTCTGAAGGCAGTCAGACGAAGAGCGTGGAGGCTTGGGTGTACCTTCTTTACATGCGGCTGACGCAGAAGGTCCACTCTTAGAGGAAGAGTCCTGGGAACGTCTACTAGCCATTGCAGTACCTCGGTGAACCATTCTCTCGCGGGCCAGAGGGGAGCAACCAACGTCAACCTTGTCCCTTCGTGAGAGGCGAACTTCTGCAGTACCTTGTTGACAATCTTGAACGGGGGGAACGCATAAAGGTCTAGATGGGACCAATCCAGAAGAAAGGCATCTATGTGAACTGCTGCTGGGTCCGGAATCGGTGAGCAATAATTTGGGAGCCTCTTGGTCATCGAGGTAGCGAACAGATCTATGGTGGGCTGACCCCACAGGGTCCATAGTCTGTTGCAAACATTCTTGTGAAGGGTCCATTCTGTAGGGATGATCTGACCCTTCCGGCTGAGGCGGTCTGCCATGACATTCATGTCGCCTTGAATGAACCTCGTTACAAGAGATATGTTTCGATCTCTTGACCAGGTGAGGAGGTCCCTTGCGATCTCGAACAACGTCATCGAATGAGTCCCTCCTTGCTTGGAGATGTAAGCCAAGGCTGTGGTGTTGTCGGAGTTCACCTCCACTACCTTGCCCAGAAGGAGGGACTTGAAGCTTCTCAAGGCCAGATGAACTGCCAGTAGCTCCTTGCAGTTGATGTGTAGTGCTCTTTGATCCGGATTCCACGTGCCCGAGCATTCCCGACCGTCCAGTGTCGCACCCCAGCCCGTGTCCGATGCGTCCGAGAAGAGAAGGTGGTCGGGGGTCTGAACAGCCAGTGGTAGACCTTCCCTGAGAAGAATGTTGTTCTTCCACCAAGTCAGTGCAGACTTCATCTTCTCGGAGATAGGAACTGAGACCGCTTCTAGCGTCATGTCCTTTCTCCAGTGAGCAGCTAGGTGATACTGAAGGGGTCGGAGGTGGAGTCTCCCTAACGCGATGAACTGGTCCAGCGATGAAAGCGTCCCTATCAGACTCATCCACTGTCTGACTGAACATCGGTTCCTCTTCAGCATGCTCTGGATGCATTCTTGGGCTTGACTGATTCTGGGGGCCGACGGAAAAGCCCGAAAAGCTTGACTCTGAATCTCCATACCTAGATAGACTATAGTTTGGGATGGGACGAGTTGGGATTTTTCTATATTGACCAGGAGACCCAATTCCTTGGTCAGATCCAGAGTCCATTTTAGATTCTCCAGACAGCGACGACTTGACGCAGCTCTTAAAAGCCAGTCGTCCAAAAAGAGGGAGGCTCTGATGTCTGCTAAATGCAGGAATTTGGCAATATTCCTCATCAGTTTGGTAAACACTAGAGGTGCCGTGCTTAGGCCAAAGCATAGGGCTTGGAACTGGTAAACCACCTTCCCAAAGACGAACCTTAGAAAAGGTTGGGAATCTGGGTGGATGGGGACGTGAAAGTACGCGTCCTTTAGGTCTAACGAGACCATCCAGTCTTCCTTCCTGACCGATGCTAGCACAGACTTCGTCGTCTCCATGGTGAACGTCTGCTTGGTGACAAAGACATTTAGAGCACTGACGTCTAGCACCGGTCTCCACCCTCCTGTCTTCTTCGCCACTAAGAAGAGACGGTTGTAGAAGCCCGGGGATTGATGGTCCCGGACTATGACTACCGCTCCCTTTTGTAGCAAGAGAGACACCTCTTGCTGTAAAGCTAGCCTCTTGTCCTCCTCTCTGTACCTGGGAGAGAGGTCGATGGGAGTTGTTGCTAGAGGGGGCTTGCGCAAGAATGGAATCCTGTACCCCTCTCTGAGTAACTTCACAGACTGTGCGTCTGCACCCCTGTTCTCCCAGGCCTGCCAGTAGTTCTTGAGCCTGGCTCCCACTGCTGTCTGGAGAAGAAGGCAGTCAGACTCTGCCTCTTGATGACTTGGAACCCTTCTTCTTGTTGCCACGTTGACTATCGGCACGGGTACCTCCTCTGCTGGAGGTTCTGCCACGAAAGGGCGGAATGAACCTAGACGCTGGTGTGTCCATCCTAGGTCTAGGCACGGAAGGTAAAGCTGTGACTTTACGTGCGGATGACGCCACCAGGTCATGGGTGTCTTTCTGGATCAACGAGGCGGCAATCCCCTTGATCAGCTCTTCAGGAAAGAGACACTTCGATAGCGGAGCAAACATCAGCTCTGACTTCTGACATGGCGTGACTCCCGCCGACAAGAAGGAGCAAAGGTGATCTCGCTTCTTGAGAACTCCAGACACGAAAGAAGCCGCAAGCTCGCCAGACCCATCCCGAATGGCTTTGTCCATGCAGGACATGATGAGCATGGCAGAGTCCTTATCCGAAGGGGAGGTCTTTCTGCTCAACGCTCCCAAACACCAGTCCAGGAAGTTAAAGATCTCAAACGCACGGAAAACTCCCTTCAAAAGATGGTCCATGTCCGAAGAAGTCCAGCAAATCTTGGACCGTCTCATAGCCAGTCTGCGGGGAGAGTCTACCAGACTTGAGAAGTCGCCCTGGGCAGAGGCAGGGACTCCCAAGCCGAGAACCTCTCCTGTGGCATACCAGACGCTAGATCTGGAAGCAAGCTTGGCCGGAAGAAACATGAAGGTAGTCTTCCCAAGTTGCTTCTTGGCCTGCAGCCACTCTCCCAGTACCCTTAAAGCTCTCTTGGACGAGCGAGCGAGTACGAGCTTCGTAAAGGCAGGAGCTGCTGACTGCATGCCTAAAGCGAACTCAGAGGGAGGTGAGCGTGGAGCTGCAGACACAAACTGGTCCGGATACAACTCCTTAAACAGGGCAAGGACTTTCCTAAAGTCTAAGGAGGGAGGCGTAGTCTAAGAGCTGGCAACAACCAAAGCGGAGTGGTGGTGCGTGGTGGGGACTGCCGTGGGTTGCGGAGACTGCCGCATCGCGTCAAAACACGGCAGCTTGACTCCACCTTCCTGCTGATGCGGTAGCTCACGCATGTCAACGGAGGGTGCTGCACGTCGGCTAACGTCAACATGCGTCTGGCAGGGTCGACTGCGCATCGGTGGTGGAGCTCTCACAGCCGGAGTGTGGGAGCAGGCAGCCGCAGTGTCAGCTGAGCGCACAACCGTGGCAGGTTGTAGGTTAACGGGTGCAGCGTTAACCTTCTCAGCACGATACTCCTGCATGAAGGAAGCTAGCTGAGTCTGCATAGACTGCAGCAAAGACCACTTAGGGTCTACAGAGGATGGTGCGGCAACAGACGGAGTGATTGCCTGCTGCAGAACCACTCTACCTCTCTTGGGAGGTGTGCAGTCTTCGGAAGACTGCGGCGAGTCCGAACTGACCCAGTGGCTACACCTGGGCCGTTGGACTCGCTCGGAAGGGACCTTGCGCTTGAGAGGTCGTGAGACCTTGGTCCAGCGTTTCTGTCGAGAAACCTCTTCCGCAGACGAGGAATGAATGGGCTCACTCGTCTGTTTGTGGGTGGGACGATCTCTGCAAGATACGTCCTCAACCACGGAGGGTACGTCTGTACGCTGATCAAGGCCTGTCGAACCCTTTGGTCGTACGACATTGCTTCTCCCCTGGGCTTGGGAGCTTGCAAGAGGTCCCGGACTGGGAGGACGACAGGCACGAACAGACGCACCCTCATGCGTAACACTGACACTTTTCACTGCACTGACACTCACTACACTTCCCACTGCACTTTTCTCCTTCAACTCTTTGACGTCAGCCAAGAGTTGATTGCGGTCATTCGCTAATGACTCAACTCTGTCACCAAGAGCCTGAATGGCACGCATCATATCCGCCATCGAAGGTTGATGAGAGCTAGTAGAAGGGTCGGGTGTAACCACTACAGGGGAAGGAATAGGTTGTGGGGCATGGGGAGAGGAAAAATCAATAGAGCGAGACGAACTCCTCCTGATCCTATCCTTCTCTAGCCTACGTGCATTCTTAAGGAATTCTTGAAAATCGAATTCCGAAAGCCCAGCGCATTCCTCACATCGATCTTCCAATTGACAGGCTTTACCCCTACAATTGGAACAAACGGTGTGAGGATCTATAGAGGCCTTCGGAAGACGCCTAGAACAGTCCCTAGCGCTACACTGCCTGTACTTGGGGACTTGAGTAGGGTCAGACATCTTGAATTAGTCAAAGGGGGAAATTCAAAATCTATCCAAGTCGTCAACAAATAATCCAAAATCTAATCAATGAAAGTGATAAAGTATTGATGATAACTTCTGTACAGCGAAAGCTAATAACTAGAGAGAATACTTCACCAAATAGCGTGAAAATCAACTCCAGAAACAACAGCGTATCAAGTAGGTCTTGCCGGTGGCACGACAGAGAGAAAATTGGTTCTTTGTTGACAAGAAGTACTTGAGTACCTACTCGACAGATGGCGCTGTTGTTGTACACCCCCACCTGTATAGCGATCGCTGGCGTATCCCGCCCGTAGGTTTTTTCTGTCGGGCAGCAGAGCTGCAGCTACATGATCACCGGGTAAGATTAATATTGAAAATATTTATTTCATATATAAGATTACACAAGGGAAATGGTTTGCACATGCAAATGGAGGGAGCCAGCTTGCAGCGTACTCAAGGTGCTGTACCCCAAGAGAGGGAAGGATGAAGAAAGAAGCAGCTAGTCACTCTGTCATTCACCCCAGACTAATCCTGGGTAACATCTGCCCTCAACTGACTGCTATTTGTCACATAAGGGAGCTTAAGGTGTTTAGACCACATGTTGTGCATCCACCACAGGATCAAAGGAGAGTGTATCCAGGTTCCTATGGTTTACGTCTTGCAGGTAGTCGGCTGTGAAGGTCATCTGACGATTCCACACACCTGCTTGGAGTACCTGCGCCACAGAGTAGTTCTTTTTAAATGGTAGGGACATGCTGATGCCCCTAACATCATGAGCTCTGGGTATACATCCTTGCTGGGAGGAGCCAGGATTCAAGGCGCAATTTATTACCTTGTAAATCTATGAAGAGATTGTATTCCTTGTGACTCCTTTTTACCCTGCCAGTGCTAACAAAAATTCTGTTAACAAGGGGGTGAGTTCCTATGGTTCATTTGAGATAACACCTCAGTACCCTTACGGGGCAGAGTAACAGTTGATCTGGGCCATCCGTTACAGAATGGAGACTCTCAATACCGAAGAGCCTGAATCTAGGATCAGCTACAGTCGGATTTTGAATCTTGGCAACAAACTTAGGGACAAAGACTAGAATTACCTGTCTCCCATCCCCCTTACTGGATGACCTCATAAGAAAGACCGTGCTACTCACCGACTCTCTTAGCAGAAGCCAGAACGAGCAGGAATACTGTCTTAAGTGTCAGGTTATGGTCTGATGCTTGACGTGGGGTTCATAAGGCGCTCCTTCCAGGGATCATAGTACATGAACTATGTTGCAGGGTAGAGGTCTAACTTCCGGCTGAGGACAGGTATGCTCAAAACTCTGCATGAGTAGAGATAATTCCATCAAAGAGAAAATATTAACTCCATCCAGTCTAAAGGTGAGGCTTAAGGCTGAGCGGTAACCTTTCACCGCCAAGACCGAGCAGCGTTTTTCCTCCCGAAAAAGATTGCTCATTTCGCCTGATAAACGGCACAGGATGACTCCCAGAGGAACCCGCACATCCTTTTCGCAACTTTGTGTGAAAAGCTTCTCTTTGAGAAGAGATGCTAGATAGCCTCCTGACATGAAGTCGTAGGGATGCTACGGCTTTGAGGTAAATCTTTATGTGTGGTTGTCTGAGTAGTTCAGGAAGTGAAGGGAGCTCCCTCGGCACCTCTGTGAGCAGATGTAGAAGGTCCAGAAACCATTCCGCATGTTGCCTCATCGGAGCTATGAGGGTCATCGATAGGTCTTCAGATACCCTTACCTTGTTTGGTAATCTTCTTACTAGGAAAAAAAGGGGAACGCATGGACGTCTAAGTTGTCCCACTGGTGTTGGAAAGCATCTTGCCAAAGAGCTTGGGAATCTGGTACTAGAGAGCAGATCATCAGAATTTTCCGATTGAGAGACGTTGCAAATAGGTCTACTGTCAGCGAACCCCACAAAGTCAGGACTTTCTTGGCTATCGGACAATTCAAAGACCACTCGGAGCCAACTATCTAAGTCACTCTGCTCAGATTGTCCACCAGAATGTTTTACTTGCCCAGGATGAAATGGGCTGATAAGGCTACTAAGTTGACTTTGTTCATCCGAGAATTTCTACGGCTAGAAGGCAAGGGTGCTGTGATAAGGTTATCACAGCTACCTCCTTGTTTGTCTATATATGCCACTATCATGGTGTTGTCGCTCATCAACAACTGTTGGAATTGCTGGAGGGCCATAAAGGCTACCGTCATTTCCAGGAGGTTTATGTGGCAATATTGCTTGGACTAAGATCACAGTCTAGAGGCTGTGTGAGCCGTGTGCAACATATGAGCATCCCACCTTCTTTTGATACATTTGTGAAGGGCATCAATTCCAGGGGAGGAGAGAGGAGATATACTCCACTCAGGAGGTTGGTACAGTATTTGATACCCACCACCTCACATCTCTCTTTTGCTTGGGCACCACAGGGGGTCCTTGTGCTTAGAGCAAACGGACTTCAATTGCCACTGGAAACATCAGATGCAAAGACGGCCATTGGTCACCAGACGCTCAAAAGAGGTCAGGTGGTGTAACAGGCCAAGTCACTGATGGGCAGGTAGCGAGTCTTGCAATAGGAAGGGGTGCGCTGTTCTCTTCAACCTCTCAATTCTGCTTTCGGACAGAAAGACTTTGCATAGTTGGGTGTCTATATGCATCCCAAGGTATACCAGTTTTTGTGATGGTTGCAGGAAGGACTTCTCGTTATTTACCACAATTCCCCGATTGTGGCAAAACTCGAGATGCCTGTCTCGGTGCTGAAGTAGGGTTGCTACCGAGCCTGCTGAAATCAGCCAATCGTCTAGAAATCTCATTTGATGAATTCTGTTCTTATGTGCCCAGGTTGACTCTAGGGAGAACACCCTTGTGAACATCTGAAGTGCTGTGGACAGGCCAAAACAAAGAACTTTCAATTGGAATAACCAATTGTTTATGATGACTTAAGAACTTCCTTAATGATGGATGGATTGGAATCTGGAAGTATGCATCTTGTAGATCTAGTGTTATCATGAAGTCCTTGGGTCTTACAGCCTGCCTGACTGTGTCCCCCGTCTCCATCTTGAATGGATTTTGTTGGACAAACTTGTTAAGGGAGGAGAGGTCGATGACTGGTCTCCAGCCTCCAGATGCCTTCTCTACAAGAATGAGTTGACTGTACAAGCCTGGAGACCCGTCTAGGAACTCTTGGAGAGCGCCCTTCTCTAGCATGGTCTAGACTTCAACCTGAAGGGCCTTTTCCTTTACGAATCCCTTCGTATAAGAACGTGACGTCATTAGGTGAAAAGTCAAAAGAGGGAAAGAGAGAGAGTGAATGAGATGTGGTATCCTGCTCAGAAGACAGAAACTGTCCAAGGTTCGACTCCGTGTGCCAACCACATCTGCCACCATCTCTGTAAGGGTCCTTCCACTGGTGGATGGCCAGGAGGAATGACCCCACAAGCGGGATCGTCCAAGTCTACCTCCTTTGCCTCCTCTGCCCCGTGCTGCCTTGACATGAAAGGGCTTCTTGTTGGTCTGCGAAGGGGCCTTAGCACCCTTTCCGTGCCACTGACACTTTACCGGATATGGCCTCTGCACGTGTGGAGCTGCAGTGTAGGAGCATGATGACATTGTACTATGGAGGAGGGTGTCTTGACTTGCCATCCTCCAACACTCAGCAACTGCATCGATGTCCTTGACGTTAAAAAGGGAAGGACCTTCCATCGCTGAGTTGCGCAACTTGAGTGCTTCTCTCCTCGCCAACTGTCTCAGGAACTTTTTAAACGACTGAGTCCTGCCATTTCAAAAACCCACTTGGACCACTGGTTAACAACATTATGTTGCATGCAGCTCTCTATGAGACAGCAAATGCAAACCGAAGGTTTCACCTAGACCTTTGATAGCGAGAAGAGCTCGCCCTCAACTCATTTCGTGGATGGGTGCGCAACAATGCACATGACTAGGGCCTAATTGTCCACAAGCCGAAGCTACATGTGGCAAGGCACGAACACTCGCCAAAGCTCCAGCAGGCTCAGTGAGTAGACTTAAACAATTCAGCTTCAGGAATTGCAGATGGATGGTGAAATTCTGTGAGTGTGCGCACGGCAGGAGGGTTATGTTCTTCACCCGGAGGGGAGGAAACCCCAAGTGCACGGAAGGTCCTGGCTTAACAAAACTAGGAGCATTCTGTTGATGTGACAAAAGTGAGTGGCCGGGACTGAACACAATCTTCGGACCAACTTATCGTCCTGCTTAGAAAAATAATGAATGCTCCGATGGGCTGGAAAGAGGCATCAACAAGTCTAGCACTCATTTGTGAAATGTTCATGGAGGCGACCCCTCAAGAGAGGTAAGTCTTACTCGCAAATGAGAGAGGTGTTCACCTCTGAGAGGAGAAGCAAGTCCTTCATACTTTGTAAACACTCAACTCGCTGAACATACTAAGGCTGAGGAAATATGTCGTAATCTGCAAGCTGATGAGACTTACCAATGCGAGACTCTGAGTTAGCCGCATTTGGCTCGCCCTACTGGATACTGTGAGGAGTACTAGTCTGGGATTGCTCTTGTTCATACAGTGAAGCAATAGGTACAAAGGGTGAACAAGCATGTGCGGAGGTGGTTACAGGTATGGTTACAGCTAAGGGCACTAGAGACTTTGCCAATGCATTACCTTCAGTCTCAGACAGGAGGATTGATGTCAACCTCGGAGGAAGCTGCTGCGCCCTTCCTCTGTACCCCCAAGTGAATCACCTCCAAAAGTCATTCTTTGAAGGGGGACCTGAAAACCCTAAGGAAGTCCAGAATTGGCGAATAACTTCGACAGAAAATCCTCTTCACCTGAGGGAGGAACCACTTAGCTAGGGGAAGCGGCAGCTTTCTCTAAGCCCAAGGGATGTCCAGGGGTCAAGCAGCCATCGCTCTTGCCTGACCGTCCTCCAGAGGAGAATAAGCGGGCCGAGTCAATGTGGAGGGATCAAGCTGATGGAGAAGAAAGTTGCAGTTTCTTTACCTTCAAGGAAGACCCTGAGGGAGAAGAATCCCTTTTGGACTTCTTCTTCAGCAGCCTTCCAAATCTCACCTTCTGGGAGGACAGCTACTCCCAGCACTCATTTAAGTGAGTCCTGCTTACAAGAGTGACCTCTGCAAGTCAGACAAAGAGAATGGGGATCGGTCTCAAGGGGGGCATGAAAGTGCTGTATTGGCGACCTTCACGACCAGGACAAACCCGCACGATGAGAGCCACAAAAAACCAAGTATACTTGAAAGAGATAAAGCAAGAAAGTCAAATGCCAATTTGTGTTGTTAACAGAAGAGAGAGACTATGTCTGATCTCCACAAAGACAAAAGCAAAAGTGACACTATAGCATAGGTGTGTGTGCGTGAGCAGGGTGACCGATACTACACCCCCTAACAAGTTGTAGGTGGTTATACCTCGTTAAAAGTCTTATGGATAGTTTCCAGCTTTGCCAAAAGTATGTTCCCTATAAAGAGCAAAAAAGTTTTTATGGAGTGTTGGAATAAAATTGTCTTTTTCTGTCTTCCCGGGTGTACGTTGATTTTGTGTTGAAATGCCGTGGGTCACATTATTCAACCTGACTTTATTTACAAGTTAGCAAAGACCCATGCAGTCCAACATCAATACCTGGACATGCGGCCATTTTACTGGAGGCACAACAAGGCATGAATGACGAGAGAGCCCTTTCTCGACTGGTTTTATTACTGCTTTATATCAGAGGTTGAGCAATATCTGCACAATAAAGGATTGGAGTTCAAGGTCCGATTAACCTTTAATAATACACCAGGACACCCAACCTCTACAAAAGTACAGTATCCTAATGTGCAAGCAGTGTTCTTTTCTCCCAACACCACTGCAATCATCTAGCCATTAGATTAAGGAGCTATTAAAAATTTTATGGCCAATTACAGCAGACATGTAATGGCATAACTCCAAACAACCATGGATAACAGTCCTACCCTCGATGTCATCATGTATTGAAAGGGTGACACGATTCCAGACTGTCTGTCTGTGTACTGTCGAGGAATCGATCAACAACACCAAACTGCACATGGTGAATGCTTGCTGGAATTGTCTCTCTCTGGCCAGTGTGTGTGAAGGACTTTGCTGGCTTCAGTCTTGATGAACTTTTCAACAGAGGAGGAGGAGGAACAACACACATTCTTCCTCTTCCTGACTCTAACTTCACGCTCTACAAGCAGAAAAATGAGGTCTCAGCGACCACCGTGAACAATGCCCCCCCCCCCAATGAAGCAACAAAGATTGCTCCAACAGGAGCCACAACACTGGGATACACTGTTAAATGGGAGGAAGGCACACTTACAGGCTCAACATAGGGGTCGGAGGCGCAGATACAGAGGAAGCAGTGGTTACAGGATCTGGATCCCCAGGGACAAGGGTTGGGGTGACGGACACAGGGCTAGGGGTGGGTAGCACTGGGGCTGGACCAAGGTCAACACCTTCCAGTGCCAGCACAGATATCACTCTCCAAGCATTCACAGTCCTCTTGAGATTGGGGGACCACCAGAAACTAAATCTGCAAGAGTGAGCATGAACAGGTGACACTCACCAGCAGGATATTCTTCTCATTCTGAAGAATTTGCACCACTGTACAGTATACACTATGGAAATTGCAAGAAAAAAGTAGAGTGGTCAAGATCTGAAGATCGCACACCAGCATTAGAGCGAGACAAGTGCAAAGAGGTGACATATCAAGATCCCATGAGTGTAAGCTAAGTGGGGGAAGCATACGCGAGTGGGGTAGTACTTGCCATCAAATGATCCCGCACCAACATGTGAGTGCACATATAGAAAGGAGCGCGCAAGCATGTAAATGCTCTAAGTACAATGAATGCGCACTAACTTGGAAGTGAAAGCACTCTGAAGAGCACGTTTTAGCACATACAGGTGAACACATGCCACTGACATGATGGTGAGTGCGCAATCTAGCAAAGAAGAGTGGGAGCCATCAGCAGCGAGTGCACAAACAAGACAATGTTAGGTCTGAAGATTATATATAAATGTAAAGTGCGCTAGCGCATACAAATGAAAGTGCGAGCAAACAGGTGAGGATTCTCATAGATTTCGTCATGATTCTCTCTGCAGATAAGTAGATAACACCACACTTCTTGTCAGCTGGAGACAATGGCTCCCTGGGAGAGTGAATGACATTCTTACCATGTTTCCAAGAACTCAGCAACCTATGAGTGTAGTACTGTAGACCATGAGCAAATAGATGAGTTAATACTCCTGTAGGAGCCCGCACGCACACAGATGAGGTGGCACTCTAGTAGGATTACATACATGCATAGTAGCGTACTAATGGAGTGTGTGGTGACAGCACAATTAGCGCTCCAATGTGAAGGAGTCACTAGGACTCTTGGGCAACATTAGGCTATCTCTCCTACTCAGAGAGAAATGGTGGGAGTCATGTACAGTATAAGCAACTCCTATCGATCTATCTTATAGGTCTACTGTATTTCCTCCATAAAAAGGGGAAAGAAGGACAGACCCCTTTCTTATCGACCGGTATGATGAAGTGACAAAGGTGTGGCATAGGTGAAGGAATAACGTGATGGTCTTCATCAATCGTTGGTATGCAAGGATGTCCCACTTCCTCAGCTACAATAACATTGTCATCACCAGTCCTCCCTTGTGAGAGAATGAACATCAACAGAAGGTGTACATCGGCAGATTAAACAAAACTGTCAGGTACTCTTACTGGGAAAACTGTTCTCCTGTCTGGTCTTCAGCTGATGACTCTCATCTTAATTTGTTGGACGGAAACTTGTGGTCTATTAAATTCCATATTCCTAATACGGGTATTAATCTATAGTACAATCGTTCAGTTTGTTCGTTATGCATGTTGTATAAGATTTATCATAATTCTGACCGTCCTTTGCGTTCAGATCTTTCCAGATAGTACCATATTGCATGCAATAATCAGTATGCAGTTAAATCAAACGGTCATGCCTTCTCCACCATAAAGCTCAATACTACCCAGTATTCTAGAAGTTTTGAACAGGCTGAAATAAGACTCTCTTCATAGTTTATATATGAAAGATCTCTTATAATACTGTAACTGACCTTAAAATATTTTATATCAATTATTAATTATTTCTTTTGTAGTTTATTTATATCTTTATTTCCTTTCCTACCTGGGCTATTTATCCCTGTTGGAACCTTTAGGCTTATAGCATCCTGCTTTCTAACTAGGGTTGAAGTTTGGCTAGTAATAATAATAATTATTATTATTTAGAAGAAAAAACAAAAAAATTTAAACAGCCAGTTTGCAGCACCTGGAGTACATCTGTACTCTCAGGCAGCAGAAAACAGTGGAGCTCAGTGGCCTGTCAGATAGGCGGGGCTTCCGTAATCACTGTCACCTCATTAAAAGTTTTAACAACTGTATCCAGTTTCACTAGGAACATACTGTACTCGTATTAAATGACAAGGCTTTGCGTTCGTCTTGGAACAAACTTTATTTTCAACCAATGTGATATACAAAAAAGGAAATATCTCTTTTACAGTTTTGTAAGTCAATATGACACTTCAGTTTTGAGTTGTTTGCTAAAGGTATCACATAATACTGCGGTCGAGAAAGTCAACTTTATCTTTCCCCTATCTCAAATAGTGTTATTTTCCCTATAGTGATTTCTTTGTGATATTTACAGGTAAACAAAAATTTTCAATTACTTAGTGCCTGAGACTATGATTGAATTTTATATTAAACACCAGTGTCAGGTATGTGAAGTATGATATTGAATGTCATTTACTATCACTACTTGAGCCTAATTTTCTATGAGATTACTTAGAGTGCTGTCTTGTCTGATAGCTTGTGAATTCATGCCTCAAGCTGTGTTTTGACTACAGTATTATTTTGATGTTAGTATACAATATTATATAGTGAGTCTAGTTATTGTGAAAGGGTACAGTAGGGTGAAGCCGAACTCCTTCGTATCAAAGTAAGGACAGACCACCTGTTGTTGCATTAAGCTGTGGTAAGTTAGGCTTGGGCTGTGGCACCCTAGCAGTACCAGCTGAACTCGGTTGAGTCCCTGGTTAGGCTGAAGGAACGTAGAGAGTAGAGGTCCCCTTTTTGTTTTGTTTCATTGTTGGTGTCGGCTACCCCCCAAAATTGGGGGAAGGGCCTTGGTATATGTATGTATGTAAGTTAGTCTAAGAGGATTTCCTTGTCACTTGAGTAAATTTACAGAATGTTGTGTCCACTTTGGCGAAGCAATCAAGAAAGGGCAAAGCTCCCTGGCCTCGTTAAGTCCTTGCCCCCTAGGTTAGGTTAGATTTACAGCATGCTAGGTTAGGTGAGTTGGGGTACCTTAGACGTAAAAGGCTAAGAAAGGAAACCCCATACCAAATTTAAAGCAAGCTAGGTTAGTTCGGGAATAGGTCTTCCATCTCTAAACGCAATCATTTCCAATTGAAATGAAGGTCGAGTTGGTTCGCAAACAAGAAGGCACAGGGAAATTACAGTATACTCTTAAATCCAGAATAAATGTATGTTTAGTTTTTCAACAAAATTGTATATCAGTTAAAAATGCTTATTTTTCTTATTTTTGTGCATTTGGAACTAATTTGGCTTTCATTTATATCAGAAATACAGCATTACTGTACAGTACTGTAGTTTGTGCATCCCTTTGAAAATACTGTACTGTAAATTTGTTACAGTTCATACCAAGAGAGGATATTGAATTTTACTTCTTTATTAAGGAGTGCTCTTGACTTAATCTAAATAGGAAAAACATACTAAAATCTACAAAAAAAATAATTCCCAAATATTTCCTCATAATCATCATCTCCTCCTACGTCTACTGACGCAAAGGGCCTCAAAATATTTGCTAGTGTATATTATTAGTCTGAAAAAAAAAAAAAACAGATGTGGCTCCCAATCAGAATTAGTTCTTTAGCAATGCATTGTGAGCATAAAAATCAGACACTATTTAGCTTTTTCAAACAGAATTTTGTACGCAAGAATAATGCTCAATCTCATTTGGTACGTTTCAAGTACAGTGAGCCCTCGCTACTTCGCGGTTCGACCATCGCGGATTCACGACTTCGCGGACTTTTTTCATTACGCATGTATATATTATAAAAGAAATATATCGCATCTTTTTCATGAATCTTTTGTATGTATACATAGTACTGCATCCAATAATATTCTTTGTTGCAAAAATCACATCTCGAATAAGCGTACATATCCTACAACAAAACAAGCGTAAAATAACGTACGTAAAGCATATATAGTACCTTGTACATTAAAGGGTAGTTTGTTAACAGTACTACGTAAAGGGAAGGTTTTAAAAGTCTGAATATACGTGTTAAATAAATACGTATATATGGTGTCCCTACTTAGCGGATTTTCAGCTATCGCGGCCGGGTTTGGAACCTATCTACCGCGATAAACGAGGGTTCACTGTATATCCAATCAACTATGGTTCTGGAATCTGGTACAACTCCAGAGAACTGGTTTCAGTTGACAGCGATGTCACGTTTAGTACGGATGTTCGATTTACGCTCTATTGACTCTTTCTAGATTGGATTTATGGATTTGGGCTACATAGCCTGGCACTGGGGTTTGTGAGCACATTCAGCGTCAAAGTGCGACTGGAGGAAAACCATGCAGTTACACTAGGAAGTAAGAGTTGAAAGAGGTTCGACAGTAAGATGTAAAAAAAGAAAAAAAAAGACCGGAGGAACATAGGTCAAGTACGAGGAATGAACTTTTTTCCATGATGAATTTTACATTAAATTTAATTATCAAAAGCCACAGGTTATTAATTATTGTATGGCAACCAGTTTCATGTACAGAAATTACTTTTAGTTCTATAGTGGGTTTCAGTAAATTTTACAGAAAACTTCAGGAATATCTTCCCAACGCAAAAAAAAAAAAAAAGAAAAAAAAAAGAACAGGACTTCACACCACTGGAAGGCAAATCACCATTGGCTGTTTTTTATTCTGTTCATGGTACAAGTAATAAATCTATCTTAATTGCATAAGTGGTTTATAGACAGTGTTTTTGTGATACAAAGTCACTGGAGAGATAAGAGAATAGAAGTGACTCAAAGGGGGAATGGGGAAACCTTAAAGATTAATTTGGACCTGGTGCCCTGTCTATTCCCCCACCTGTAAACCTCAATCTCCTACTGTGGGCCTCCAATTTCGCTGTCCTTCAAAGGGTTATCTTTGAAACTTCGTCTTTCCAAATGAAATGAAGGTCAAATCCGTTCAAAACAAACAAATATACGGAGAAATATTATTCCAATGTCACAAATCTAGCCATAGTCTATAAAGAAAATCTATCAACCCGATCAGGAATGCATCCGACACCCTAAGATAAAGTTAGGCTAGGTAACTTTACCTACTTTAAGGACTGGTCCTACCACATAGGGGAACCCTACTTTCTACAGGACCTACAAATCAGTTTATCGTCACCATTCTCATGTATTTTGCATATGACACTACATAGCGAGTGTTTTTTGTCAAATCCACATTATCAAAACACTTAAGAGAACAAAAAGTCTTCAGTGTTTCCAGATTTTTCATTATAATAGAACCAATTATCAATATGTACTGATAATGTGGTGGTTAAAGAGGGCGTAACACCCCTTAACCGTTAAGCAAGAACAATGATTTAGGTTAGGTTAGTAAATCCGTAAATTCCATAAAACTATATCGTCAACATTGGTCATCATAAAAGACGGGATTAACGATGACGGCTTCCATTATTAAGGGAAGATTAACAATTAAACTATCTTTTTTAACAACACAACAGAGCCTCTCCGGGAAAAGTTGCAGGAGTGTATGTATGATAGCGGGCACTTGTATGTATGATGACGGCTGACTAGGAATACAGCAATGTAAGGGGGGAGGGGGGGCGTTAGTTAAGTAGGTAAGGACACGGCTTGTAGGTTAGGTTAGCGGGGGAGAGTTTAGTTTAGTTGGTGTCCATATTTGATCCTCATTGGAGGAACTGGCCGCTGCTATACAAAGGCTCCACGTTGCATAAGTCAATTGAAAAGAAAAGATCATGTAAATATAAAATACCTAACCGGTGGAACCGTATATATTTACCTAAAAGAAGAGAATATTTTGAAACGTACAAATCATATGAAAATTATAGTTTTAAATATAAATTCAATGATTTTCTTAAATAAAAATCACAGAAATTATAGTTTTATATCTAAATATGTTATTTTTATTAGTAAAATAAATTTTTGAATATACTTACCCGATAATCATGTAGCTGTCAACTCCGTTGCCCGACAGAATTCTATGGAGGGATACGCCAGCTATCACAATACTAGAAGGGGGTGTACTTACCAGCGCCACCTGTGGCCAGGTACTCAAGTACTTCTTGTTGACACCTCCTCAATTATTCCTCGGTCCACTGGTTCTCTATGGGGAGGAAGGGAGGGTCGATTAAATCATGATTATCGGGTAAGTATATTCAAAAATTTATTTTACTAATAAAAATAACATTTTTCAATATTAAACTTACCCGATAATCATGTAGCTGATTCACACCCAGGGGGGTGGGTGAAAACCAGTGTACAAGATTAAAGGATAGCTAAGTATCCCATATTTCATATAACAGTTATCTCAAATAACAATGAAATAAAAAGTACCTGGTAAGGAAGTCGAATTGAACCGTTACTCTGCCTCTTTTTTAAGTTCGTCTTCCTTACTGAGCGCAGCGTTCCTCTTGGAGGCTGAATCAACCCAAAGGTGCCAAAGTATATGGGGTTGCAACCCCTACTAAAGGACCTCTACAAAACCTCTAACCCAGGCGCTTCTCAAGAATGAATAGACCACCCGCCAAATCAAAAGGATGCGGAAGGCTTCTTAGCCTACCGTAACAACCATAAAAACAACAATAAAAGCATTCAAGAGAAAGGTTAAAAAAGGTTATGGGATTAAGGGAATGTAGTGGCTGAGCCCTCACCTACTACTGCACTCGCTGCTACGAATGGTCCCAGGGTGTAGCAGTTCTCGTAAAGAGACTGGACATCTTTAAGATAAAATGATGCAAACACTGACTTGCTCCTCCAATAGGTTGCATCCATTATGCTCTGCAGAGAACGGTTTTTATTAAAGGCCATCGAAGTAGCTACGGCTCTTACTTCGTGGGTCCTTACCTTCAGCAATGCAAGGTCTTCCTCCTTTAAGTGAGAGTGGGCTTCTCTAATCAGAAGCCTTATATAATACGAAACCCCATTCTTGGACATGGGCCTCGAAGGTTTCTTGATGGCACACCATAAGGCTTCTGACTGTCCTCGAAGAGGTTTAGACCTCTTAAGATAAAATTTGAGAGCTCTGACAGGGCAAAGAACTCTCTCTAGTTCGTTACCTACCATGTTGGAGAGGCTAGGTATGTCAAACGATCTAGGCCAAGGACGTGAAGGAAGTTCGTTCTTTGCTAGGAATCCGAGCTGAAAAGAACATGTTGCAGATTCGGTCGTGAAACCAATGTTCTTGCTGAAGGCATGAACCTCACTGACTCTCTTAGCTGTTGCAAGGCAGACGAGAAAAAGAGTCTTGAGGGTAAGGTCCTTGAAGGAAGCTGACTGGAGAGGTTCGAACCTAGGTGACATAAGGAACCTTAAGACTACGTCTAGGTTCCAGCCTGGAGTGGATAGACGGCGCTCTTTAGACGTCTCAAAAGACTTAAGAATGTCTTGAAGGTCCTTGTTGGAAGAAAGGTCCAAACCTCTGTGGCGGAGAACTGAAGCCAACATACTCCTATACCCTTTAATCGTAGGGGCTGAAAGGGATCTCTCATTCCTAAGATGTAGAAGGAAGTCAGCTATTTGGGTCACAGAGGTATTGGTAGAGGATATTGAATTGGCTCTACACCAGCTTCGGAAGACCTCCCACTTAGACTGGTAGACTCTACGAGTGGAAACCCTTCTCGCTCTGGCAATCGCACTGGCTGCCTCCTTCGAAAAGCCTCTAGCTCTAGCGAATCTTTCGACAGTCTGAAGGCAGTCAGCCGAAGAGCGTGGAGGTTTGGGTGCAACCTGTCTACGTGAGGTTGACGTAGAAGGTCCACTCTTAGAGGTAGAGTCCTGGGGATGTCGACTAGCCATTGAAGTACCTCTGTGAACCATTCTCTTGCAGGCCAAAGGGGAGCAACCAGCGTCAGCCGTGTCCCTTCGTGCGAGATGAATTTCTGCAGAACTTTGTTTATTATCTTGAACGGTGGGAATGCGTACAGGTCGAGATGGGACCAGTTCAGTAGAAAAGCATCCACATGAACTGCTGCAGGGTCTGGAACAGGGGAACAGTACAGCGGAAGTCTCTTGGTTATGGAGGTGGCAAACAGATCTATGGTAGGTTGACCCCACAAGGTCCAAAGTCTGTTGCACACACTCTTGTGGAGGGTCCATTCCGTGGGAATGACCTGATTCCTTCTGCTTAGGCGATCTGCTGAGACGTTCATATCGCCCTGAATGAACCTCGTGACCAGAGTGAGGTTTAGACCTCTTGACCAAATGAGGAGGTCCCTTGCGATCTCGTATAGGCTCCTCGAATGGGTCCCTCCTTGCTTGGAGATGTAAGCCAAGGCTGTGGTATTGTCTGAGTTCACCTCCACCACTTTGCCTAGCAGGAGGGACTTGAAGTTCAACAGGGCTAAATGAACTGCTAGTAGCTCCTTGCAGTTGATGTGGAGTAATCCCTGTTCTTCGTTCCACGTTCCCGAGCATTCCCGTCCGTTCAAGGTCGCACCCCAGCCCGAGTCCGATGCATCTGAGAAGAGATGAAGATTGGGGGTCTGAATAGCCAACGATAGACCCTCCCTGAGAAGGAGGTTGTGCTTCCACCACAGGAGAGTGGTCTTCATCTCTTGGGTGATTGGGATAGAGACTGCTTCGAGAGTCGAACCCTTGTCCCAATGAGCTGCAAGATGGAATTGAAGAGGGCGGAGGTGGAGTCTCCCTAGCTCGACGAACAGGGCCAGTGATGAAAGGGTCCCTGTGAGACTCATCCACTGTCTCACCGAGCAACTGCTCCTCTTCAGCATGCTCATGATGCACTCTAGGGCTTGGCTTATCCTGGGGGCCGATGGAAAAGCCCGAAAATCCTGACTCCGAATCTCCATTCCCAGGTACACAATGGATTGGGAGGGAATGAGTTGAGACTTTTCTATGTTGACTAAAAGACCCAGTTCTCTGATTAAGTCTAAAGTCCAATTGAGATTCTCCAGACAGTGACGACTCGTGGAGGCTCTCAACAGCCAGTCGTCTAAGTAGAGGGAGGCTCTGATGTCCGATAAGTGTAGGAATTTTGCTATATTCCTCATCAGATGAGTAAAGACCATAGGAGCTGTGCTTAGGCCAAAACACAGGGCTTGGAATTGGTAGACAACCTTTCCAAAAACGAATCTCAGGAAAGGTTGGGAGTCTGGATGAATAGGAACGTGAAAGTAGGCATCTTTCAAGTCCAACGAGACCATCCAGTCCTCCTGCCTGACCGCTGCTAAGACCGACTTCGTCGTCTCCATCGTGAACGTCTGCTTGGTGACATACGCGTTGAGCGCGCTGACGTCCAGCACCGGTCTCCAACCTCCTGTCTTCTTGGCCACAAGAAAGAGACGGTTGTAGAAGCCCGGGGATTGATGGTCCCGGACTATAACCACTGCCTTCTTCTGCACAAGTAGCGACACCTCCTGGTGCAATGCTAGCCTCTTGTCCTCTTCTTTGTAGTTGGGAGAGAGGTTGATGGGCGATGTGGTCAGAGGTGGTTTGAGGCAGAATGGAATCCTGTAACCGTTCCTCAGCCAACTGACAGACTGGGCGTCTGCACCTCTCTTCTCCCAGGCTCGCCAGAAGATCTTGAGTCTGGCTCCTACTGCTGTCTGGAGATGCGGAGAGTCAGTTTTTTCCTTTAGATGTCCTGGAGCCTTTCCTGGACTTGCTCCTGTAAGAGTCTGGACGGGAGCTTCCTCGGCTGGGGGCTCTACCACGAAAGGGCGGTATGAACCTCGTAGCAGGGGTATCAGCCACTGGGGAGCGATAAGTCTTGGGGACTGAGGTAGCAACCTTAGACTTACGAGCCGATGAGGCTACAAGATCGTGTGTGTCCTTTTGTATCAGGGCAGCAGACAAGTCCTTAACCAGCTCTTCGGGGAAGAGGAACTTCGAGAGCGGAGCAAAAAGGAGTTGTGACCTTTGGCAAGGTGTAATGCTGGAGGAAAGGAAGGTACACAGCTGTTCCCTTTTCTTCAAAACCCCTGATACAAACATCGACGCAAGCTCACCAGATCCATCCCTAATGGCCTTATCCATGCAGGACATTAATAGCATGGCAGAATCCTTGTCCGCAGGAGAGGTCTTCTTGCTGAGGGCCCCCAGGCACCAGTCAAGAAAGTTGAACATCTCAAATGCTCTAAACAGTCCTTTCAGTAAGTGATCAAGGTCTGAGAAGGTCCAGCAAACCTTAGAGCGCCTCATTGCAGTTCTCCGAGGCGAGTCTACCAGACTTGAGAAGTCAGCCTGGGCAGAGGCAGGTACTCCCAAGCCTGGTGCTTCTCCTGTGGCATACCAAACGCTCGCTTTCGAAGTGAGCTTAGTCGGCGGGAACATGAAAGAAGTTTTGCCAAGGTGTTGCTTAGTCTGCAGCCACTCCCCTAAGATCCTTAATGCTCTCTTAGAGGACCTTGCTAGGACTAGCTTAGTATAGGAGGACTTAGCTTGTTGTATGCCCAGCGAAAACTCAGATGGCGGAGAGCGGGGAATAGCAGAGACAAAGTGGTCTGGGTAAACCTCCCTAAGCAGAGCCAAGACCTTACGAAAGTCAATAGACTGTGGAGAAGGCTTGGATTCATCCACGTCTGACGAGGGATCCAGGTGTGCCTCCTCATCATCAGACGCCTCATCACCAGAGTGTAGCGAAGATATCGGACAAGAATGCTGAACAGCAGAGTCAGAACGAGTAGGAACAATATTAGTGGTTTCCTCTTCAAGTAACTGTTGAGGGAGAACCTGAGGCTCAGACTGCAAAGGCTGAATAAAAGACGAAGCAGAAGGAAGGCGCATGGGTGGAGGAGGCTGACTCCTAGCATGAGTGGTTGAACCCAAGGGTTGCGCTTGCTGAGCGGTTGGAGGAAGCAGAGTAGCAAGTTCCTGTTCCTGTGGTGTGAGCGGAGCGTGATGAGGTTGAGGCTGCGCAGAACAAGGTAAATGTCTCGCAAGCTGAGGCTCCTGAGGCGCAAGGCCAAGGTGTAGTGGAGCTTGCCTTGTGGATGGTTGAGCTCGCTGCAGCGAGAGCTGAGGAGACTGACTCATGGACGGGAGAGGTTGTTGTACCTCAACCGAGTGTTGCACCACTGGTGGAGCAGCAAGGGGAGGCGGAGGAAGAGAGGTATAATCCTCCTGATCCCATAGTAAAGGTTGCCTTAAAGAAGGCGGAGGCTGAACACCACTGGGAACAGCAAACTCAGACCGTGGCTCAACATCGTACGCCTGGCAGGTGGTACTGCGATCAGGCGGAGCAAGCGCAGGCGGAGCGAGCGCAGGCGGAGGGAGTGTAGGCGGAGGCGGAGGCGGAGGCGCAACACTCTCAGCCCGACACTCACGCATCAAGTCCGAAAGCTGTGCTTGCATGGACTGTAGTAGAGTCCACTTAGGGTCGGCAGAAACTACAGTAGGCTGAGGTAAAGCCTTAACAGTCGAGCTCTGTTGTGGCAGAACCTTACTCCTCTTGGGCGGAGTGCAGTCGACAGATGACTGCGGCGAGTCAGAGCTGAGCCAATGACTGCAACCTGGCTGAGCACTCGCGGACTGGACTCTGCGTTTAAGTGGTCTCGAGACCTGAGACCAACGTTTCTTCCCTGACAGATGATCAGCGGACGAGAAAAAGACGGGCTCAATCGTCTGCAGGTGGGAGTGACGGTCTTTGGAAGACACGCCCGCAACCACCGAGGATACTTCTGTGCGCCTAACAAGGCCTGCCGAACCCTTATGCCCTTCGACATTGCTTCTCCCCTGGGCTTGGGAGCTTGCAAGAGGTCCCGGACTGGGAGGACGACTGGCTCGCACAGAAGTATCCTCACGCACCACACTGGCACTGACACTAGCACTTGGCACTGCACTGACACTAGCACTCGTCACAGTACTGGCACTAATTCCACCCACTGCACTCTTGACCTTAAGTTCCTTGACTTCGGCCATCAGAGACTTATGATCACTAACCACTGACTCTACTTTATCGCCTAAGGCCTGAATAGCACGCAAAACAACAGACATATCAGGCGGAGGGCAAACAGTAGGTTCGGGGGTAGCCACTACAGGGGTAGGAAAAGGTAGGGGATCATGAGGTGAGGAAAAAAGTGAAGAGTGAGAAGAACTCCTCCTAACTCTACCTCTCTCTAACTTAGATGAATATTTCAAAAGACGGACAAATTCCAGTTCCGAAAGTCCGGCGCATTCCTCACATCGATTTTCTAACTGACAGGGCCTGTCCCTACAGTCAGAACAAGCGGTGTGAGGATCTACCGAGGCCTTCGGAATACGCCTATTGCAAGACCTACATCGTCTATGGGAGGGGGCTTGCGAAATGTCAGACATCTTGAATCCAAAGAGTTAGCCAAAGGGGTTTCCAAAATCAAGCAAAAGATCGTTAACCGTTAATCAGGACTATATAAAAGCTATCTAGCTAATATAAGAAGGTTTCCAGTAAAGCGACAGCCGAAATCTGAGAGAATACTTCACCAATTAGCCGTGAACAAACTCGAAGTTCATAAGCGTATCCCAGAACATCTTGCCGGAAGCACGACAGAGGAATAATTGAGGAGGTGTCAACAAGAAGTACTTGAGTACCTGGCCACAGGTGGCGCTGGTAAGTACACCCCCTTCTAGTATTGTGGTAGCTGGCGTATCCCTCCATAGAATTCTGTCGGGCAACGGAGTTGACAGCTACATGATTATCGGGTAAGTTTAATATTGAAAACTAATCTTTTTCTAAAATAAAAACCACAATTTTAAAATTTACCATAAGTTTTCACATAGGTCTACATCATTTTCAACTTGTCCCTAGCCTAGGTAGACCTGATACATGATTCTACGAAAATGTTTGTCAAAAAAAATAAAATATATGTCAAATTAATAGAAATAATAGAGAAAATTAATTATGTTTCCACCAGACCTACATATATAGCATTTGCAACATGTCCATTGCTTAAGTAGGCCTGATACATGATCTTATCTGAGAGATTCTCTAAATAAATGAATTACAGGTATGAAATACTTAAATTAATATGATTAATAAATAAAACCAAATTGTTTCCACATACATTTACATACATTTGCAACACGTCCACAGCCTAAGGAGGCCTGATACATGGTCTTATCAGCAAGATTACCCAAAATAAATAAATTACAGATACAAAATAAATCAAGGAAGAGGAATGATACAGAAAAATAATTGCAGAATATGAATACAGCAAAAAGAAAAAAAAAACTCACCAGATATACCGTATATCCCTTTAATGGTTCGATGAATTCCTCTTGTTATATAACATCCACGAAAGATAGTCCTTTAGACCTAAGTTTCATAGTCTACACAGAAAAAAATAACTTTTTGCTTGACTGCTTTACGCAAAACAATAACAAAACTTCTTCTTTGCTAAAAAAAAAATAAGTAATGAGGTTAACTACTTTACAAAAATAAAGAAAAAACTTCTTTACAAAACCAATTATGATATTTATCTATTTAGAAATAAATAATAATATGGGCTTCTTCTTCAAAAATGAATAAATAAGAATTTTTGCTTTTTTAATCTTAATTGTCCATTACTTCTCATACACCAGTTTATTTCTTCCATTTCCTCACTCTTTCAAATTTAGCAATTGTGAAAAATAACATTAAAATTCATACTCAACATAGATATAATTTACAGTTATTAGGGTGTTTAACCTTATAGGCCTACATCATGATTAGCGTATGGCTATGTTCATACTTGCAATTAGATATGCCTATTTAAATCGACTTTGCCAAACACTGATTTCATTTACTTTAAGGTCCCAATTTCTAGTCCTATACTACAGGGGAATCCTACTCTCTACAAGGCCTTCACAATCATTTTATACATATAGGCCTACATATTCTAAGGAATTCAGCATTTCACATCATATATTACTCGTTTATTGTCAAATCCACATTATCTAACCACTTAAAAAAACAAGAAAAGTCTTCAGTTTCCTTTTAGAAGCCTTAATATCTTTAGCCTTTCTGATGTGTAGTTGTAGCTCACTGTATAATCTTGGGGATTTGGAAGCTCTAAAAGCTAAAGTGTAGATGTCTGTCTCTTGTAATATACATGATATAATCAGTAAAAAATAAGCACATTATGTAATCTATCATCAGTGTAATTAATTTGTATTTTGACAGAATTTCATGGAATTTAATCATCTTGAGATGTAGAATTTGTGCCATGTACTGTATATACTTACCAAATGCAAGGTCTTGTATACTCTCTTTAAGAAGGCGAAATAAATAAGAAAAAAATATTCAATGAAAATATAAAAAAGAGAAAATTATAGACGTATGTAGAGAAAAAATACACAATTTCATGAAAGAAAGAATGATTTTTATCAATGAAAATAGTTGCACAAGTGAGTCAACGTTGCAGATATATGCAAGGTCTTGAGTACTATCTTTAAGAAGGCGAAATAAATAAGTTAAAAAATATTCAATGAAAATAAAAAAGAGAAAATTATAGACTTGTGTAGAGAAAGAAATAGAATTTATTGAAAGAAATAATGATTTTTAATAACAGAAATAGTTACTCAAGTGAGTCAACGTTGTAAAGGTAAATGCAACCTCTTGATTATGCAATATTACCCACAATGCTCAGCAACATTACGTCATCACTCTGTTTACTTATTACAGAGTCCGAGTTTTCTATTAATTAGTGATTTTTTTAGTGATTTACGTTATAACAACATTTGGGTCTTCTGTATTTTATTAAACATTTAATAAAACGATCAAATAGATTAACCCTAGATTAATAAGTGGAATTGAAATAAGATAATTAGGTACAACTGCAAGACGAGGGGATTATTGAAGCCTAGCCTAGTTACGTAATAACTTCATGTGCTCGGTAAGTAGGTAAATAGTCTATTTAAAATATTGATATGCTATTTATTACCTGATTAATGTCTTATATATAAATATAATCTATATGGAGATATATTGGTGGAATGTTATACATATGAAACATTAATAAAGTAAAATATCTAGTGAACCGGTATGGTAGTCCAGGTTTAGGTTAGGTCAACAGTACTTTAGAGTTTAGTGGTATATAATAATTTAACTTCTAGATAAATACATGAGCCATATATTTTTCATAATCGTTATCTTGTGTTTTATTCACTTTTTATCATGAAAATTTTGGGGTAAGCCAACCATTCATAAGTTTTCCTACACCCTTATTATAATTATAGTTATGGTTGATCCTAGTGAGAAACCAGGATTTTGGGTAAGGAAATACCAAAACCTTGTTATTTATAGTAATATTAATAGTTAGTAATGCATAGAAAACACAAGATAACAGTTGGAAAAATGTATGGTTTTCTAAGTGGTATGATATTAAAGTATAATAATTATCTATGAATCACATCACATCCTCAAATGGTATTTGCCCCGCTGTGGCTTGCTTCTCTCACAAATAACATTACCCCCTTAGTTCTCTGCTATCAAGCGATACATCCATGAGCTGCCTATGCCAGTTGTGGTTCGTTATTTCTGGAAGATTTTTCACTTTCAGATGTACAATAATAGCTATACTATACATAATACTGAACAGAGAGTGTTTTAAGCTTGATCATTTACTGAAATAGGGGAAATTACACTAATATTTTGAAAAAGATCAAACTCCCCTGTGGAAGATGTTTTCTTGCGATGATATTCATACTGAAATGGTAGCAGAGGGGAACAAACATACCCTTATAAAACAACATCTGGGAACTTGTGTATAAATACTGTACTTGAAAGCCAGCTGATGAGTATATCATGCAAATATCAAAATGCTGTCAGAACCGAATGCAAGCAACACCAGTGCTGTAACCCACAATCAGTCTCTCATTGAAATAGTGTTTATATTTTAGTCGATTGATACGTGAATTAATTATGTCAAAGCCCCTATCAGTACAGAGAAAAATGCCATTTGTTATAGGGAATTCCAGTTTTGGTAGAAATTTTAGTATCATATATTAACTGGTTAGATTGCTGTAACCTGTAATAGGAAGAGAAAACTCTGTTTTACTAGACTGCAGCATAATTTTTACCAACATAATTGAATATACCCCTATTAACCCTTTTACCCCCAAAGGATGTACTGGTACGTTTCTCAAAACTCATCCCTTTACCCCCATGGACGTACCGGTACGTCCTTGCAAAAAAATGCTATTGAAATTTTTTTTTGCATATTTTTGATAATTTTTTTTTTTTTTAGAAAATTCAGGCATTTTCCAAGAGAATAAGACCAACCTGACCTCTCTATGACGAAAAATAAGGCTGTTAGAGTAATTTAAAAAAGATGTACTGCAAAATGTGCTTGAAAAAAAATAACCCTTGGGGGTTAAGGGTTGGAAATTTTCAAACAGCCTGGGGGTAAAAGGGCTAAGATACTAGTTTGAATCTCATAACCTGTACTCAAGAGTTGAGAACATATTTGATAGCTACTTTCGTAAAAATTATCATTTTATTCCCCTTCTTTTGGTCAGCTCTCTTGTCCAAACTTTGAAATCCCCTTTTTTATTTCCTGTTTTCTGTATTATTAGATTGGTAGTCATTTTTAATCTCCAATCAAAATTAATTTTACTATCATGTGACTTTCTCTTGGTCAATCTGATTAGTTAGAGGATTTATTTTGATGCTTTATTCTAAGTAAGAGAATTTAGAATAGTACAGTATGATAATTGAAAGGTTGTTAAGTGAAGAAGTACAGTATTATTATAAAGGGTTGATATATAGATATATAGAGAAAATTGTGGGAAAAACATTAAAAGATTTGTTTATAATTAAATAGGTAATATACCTGTAGTGATAATTTGTAAAGAAACAAGTTGTTTACGTGACATCACAGTGACGTGAGGTCATGTGTTGTTGTTTTTAGTGAAGATGATTGTTGGAGGAGTAGTGAGGTGATTGGATTCATGGTGATTGAACTACTGTACATTGGGGATGGGCACACTCTCTTATCTGTATTGGTTCGTATATATCTAGTGATGGAATTGCTTTTGTGTTGATAAGCGGATATCAGATATAGAAGGAAATATAAAGAAGGTAAAAATAGTAAAGGAAGCCCTGGGTGATAGGAGGATAGATGTGAGAGAGGCAAGAGAGTGTGCTAGAAATAAGAATGAATGGCGAGTGATTATGACGCAGTTCTGGTAGGCCCTGCTGCTTTCTCCGATGACTTAGATGACCGCGGAGGTAGTAGCAGTAGAGGATTCAGCATTATGAAGCTTCATCTGTGGTGGATAACAGGGAAGGGTGGGCTGTGGCACCCTAGCAGTACCAGCTGAACTTGGTTGAGTCCCTTGTTAGGCTGGGAGGAACGTATAGAGTAGAGGTCCCCATTTTTTGTTTTGTTTCATTTGTTGATGTCGGCTACCCCCCAAAATTGGGGGAAATGCCTTGGTATATGTATGTATGTAAAAATACAGTAGTAAATTTACAACATTCTCATACCTCCACATCTCTATACAAGTTCCACTCCCTTTTAATACTAGCTGCTCCCCGGACTACGTCACACATTTGAAACGGTTCTTTTGATACGTATTCAAGAAAGATGTTTGTATGAACAGCAAGTGGCTATTTTCCTTTAGGAGAAAATAAAAAGTGGTATTAATTTTTTTTAGGCGTCTTGAAGGTTTTGATGTTGCTAATCTCTAGATATACAATTTTTTCAAGTTTGATGGACTAATTAAACCAGGAAATGTACCTGAAAAGCCCAGTTTCAGGAGTGAAGCTGGTTGGCAAGCAAACACGGGGTTGTGTCTTAGTCTCCGGGTAAACTAAAGATACAGCGGTCTAATGTGGGGTGTAGATAAGTTGGTAAGACTACAACTCCTAGGTTAGGTTAGGTGGGAAGCCTTTGATTAGGTGCGACTTGTGTGTTTGTTTCCCTTTTAAAATCTGGCTTTGTAGTCATAACTTCTGGAATTTAAAAATGTCTATAATTTGAAAAATACAATATTTTTAATTTCAAAATGTCTATAATTTGAAAAAAAATACAATATTTTCAATTATAAGTTGTCTATAATTTGAAAAATACAATATTTTCAATTATGAAATGTCTAGTAATTAAAAAAATACAATATTGTAAATTATAAAATGTTGATAATTTGAAAAATACAATATTTTGAATTATAAAATGTCGATAATTTGAAAAATACAATATTTTAAATTTTAGAATATCTATAATTTTAAAAATACAATATTTTCCCAATTATGTTCATAAAAAGAGTTCAAAGTACTTATAAATACACCATGAAATCTAATTATTTTCTTCATTAGGAATATTGTACTACGGTAAATATTTACCAAAACTTCCTCTATTTAAAATATTTTGCTATGGAATCATGCATTGCTTGCAAAAGGTTTAATTTAATTAGTTTTTTGTTTTATTACAGTTTCAGCTAATGATGTATTTTTCTACATTGTTATATCTTCTCATAATAATCCTTGTGAAAAACTTTCTTGAATTTATTGAAAATTACTGACTACAGAGATTAGATATGTGGCAATGAATATTGTTATCCATACAGACTTTTTTATATATACAGTATATGATACTTTACTTTAATGTCTAGCCCAATAAGCCTACATGAACCTGATATTTCACTATTCTATCTCATTTCTCTTCCTCTTGTTTTTTGAAGTTTTTATATTTTGTACAGTATATGGAAGATTTAATTTAATGTTGTTACTATTCTTAAAATATTTTATTTTGATTGTTTATTACTTATCTTTTAGGTTATTTATTTCCTTGTGTCCTTTTCTCACTGGGCTATTTTGCCTTGTTGGAGGTCTTGGGCTTATAGCATCTTGCTTTTCCAACTAGGGTTAAAGCTTCGCTTATAATAATAATTATAATGATAATACTGTAGTCATTATCTTTTGTTTTGTCCATTTTTTTGATTGTGAATATTGGGGCAAACTACCTGTTATGAGTTTTCCTAACCCCCATATTGAAATAAATTTCTTATTCCTGATCTAGATATTAAGCTCTGGCACCATCATTCAATTAGTTCGTTATACATGTTGCATAAGATTTTTCATAATTCTGATCATTCTTTACATTCAGATCTCCCTGGACAATAAAATCCTGTTTGTAATACTAGGCATGCACTTAATTCTAATAGTCAGGCCTTCCCCTTCATGAGGCTCAATACTACACAGTATTCTAGAAGTTTTATACCAGCTGTGACCAAGTTGTGGAATGATCTTCCTAATCGGGCAGTTGAATCAGTAGAACTTCAAAAGTTCAAAGTTGCAGCAAATGTTTTTATGTTGATCAGGCTGACATAAGTCTTTTTATAGTTTATATATGACATATTTATTTTGATGTTACTGTTTTTAAAATAAATTATTATTTTTTTCTCATATTTCTTTTTCTTTCTTCACTGGGCTATTTTTCCCTGTTGGAGCCCTTGGGCTTATAGCATCATTCTTTTCCAACTAGGGTTGTAGCTTAGCTAATAATAATGATAAAATTTTATGATGGTTTCTAGTAGGAAACCTAGGCATTTGGGAGGGAAATACTGTACAAGGAAAGAGGGATTTGCAGCAGGAATATGTCAGAAATGCATAATACACCTGTAAACGGAGGATACCTAGTTGGAAAAATATATGGTCCATGCGAGTGGTGTGGAAGTTATCACAATTATAATTCATATTGCATCCAATGAATGGGTTTTGCTCAACTGTGGCTCACTTCACTTGCAATTAAATCTTGTCTCCTTGTTTTTCTGTTCTGGCAAACAGTATATGAACGTGCTGCGCACACCAGCCATGTTGGTCGTTATTTCAGTGATATTTTTTGCTTTCAGATAAGCAACAGTACTCTATACTGTACTGAATGGAGGGGAGTTTTAATTAATAGAATACTTTAATTACATTGAATACTGAAACTACAATAAAATTTGAAATACATTAAACTTTCCTCTTGGAGGTGTCATCTTGTGGCAGTAATGCTTTAACTGAAGTGGAGGGGAGGAAAAATAGAGCTACAGTACTGCAAAACAAGGAAAATAGAGCTACATTACTGTAAAACAGTGAAAATAGAGCTACATTACTGTAAAACAGTGAAAATAGAGCTACATTACTGTAAAACAGTGAAAATAGAGCTACAGTACTGTAAAACAGTGAAAATAGAGCTACAGTACTGTAAAATAAGGAAAATGGAGCTGCATTACTGTAAAATAGGGAAAATAGAGCTAGAGTACTGTAAAACGGTCAATAGAGCTACAGTACTGTAAAATAGTGAAAATAGAGCTACAGTACTGTAAAAACAGGGAAAATAGAGTGTACAGTACTGTAAAAACAGGGAAGGTAGAGCTACAGTACTGTGGAAAAGGGAAAATAGAGCTACAGTACTGTAAAACAGGGAAAATGGAGCCTACAGTACTGTAAAATAGGGAGAATAGAGCCTACAGTACTGTAAAACAGGGAGAATAGAGCTTACAGTACTGTAAAATAGAAAAAAATAGAGCCTACAGTACTGTAAAATAGAAAGAAATAGAGCCTACAGCACTGTAAAACAGGGAGAATTGAGCCTACAGTACTGTAAAACAGGGAGAATAGAGCTTACAGTACTGTAAAATAGAAAAAAATAGAGCCTACAGTACTGTAAAATAGGGAAAATGGAGCCCTACAGTACTGTAAAATAGAAAAAAATAGAGCCTACAGTACTGTAAAACAGGGAGAATAGAGCCTACAGTACTGTAAAACAGGGAAAATATAGCTACAGTACTGTAAAACAGGGAAAATAGAGCCTACAGTACTGTAAAAACAGGGAAGGTAGAGCTACAGTACTATGGAAAAGGGAAAATAGAGCTACAGTACTGTAAAACAGGGAAAATGAAGCCTACAGTACTGTAAAATAGGGAAGGTAGAGCTACAGTACTGTGGAAAAGGGAAAATAAAGCTACAGTACTGTAAAACAGGGAAAATGGAGCCCTACAGTACTGTAAAACACAAAAAATAGGGCCTACAGTATTGTAAAACAGGAAAAATAGAGCCTAAAGTACTGTAAAACAGCATCTGGGAACTTGAACGTAAACACTTGGAAGGTCTTAAGTGTTTAAAAAAGCCAGCCAATGTTTATGTCATACAAAAAATAGAATAACGTCCAAAACCTAATGCAAACAACACGTGGAGTAACCCATTATCAGTCTCCCAAAAATAAACAATTGACATGAAATGGTGTTGTGTTTGCATTAACTCCCAAGGACACGAGTGTTTCTCCCACTGGAATGTTGTTGTTATGCAATGCATTGTGTGTTAAAATGTCTGATCATCCTTCTTCTTTGCATGCGTAATTGTGGGTACAGTATAAATGCTGAAACCTTATTGGTTAATTTGTTTCAAGACTATTCGATTAAATGATATTTTGGAATTTAGCCATCTGTTTAGGAAGCTGGCTTAAATAATGGTTTTCCTGGTGCAGACTTATCATATTTGGAGGTTTTATTGTTTTTATTGTATTGAAAGTGTTTATAAAGATGATAACAGAACTTTAGAGAATGTGCATAGTTTTCTTCATTAACATTTACTGCTTCTTATAAGTGTTTAGTGTCCAGAGTTTGACTCTGCCTTGTTTTCTTATTTTTTAGGAAGATGAATATCTGGGGTATTGCAGTCTTAAAACTTAAGACAAGATGCAAGAACGATTATGTTGCTCTGTGTCTGAGTCAAAGAATCTTCCTGTTCTTCATCTAATTGTTCCCCAACCTTCTACATCGGCAGTTTCCATATAAGGTAAGTGAGCTGGCTACAACAAAAATTTGCTTATTTTTTATGGGGTTAGGAATTTCATGGTATCATAGTTGAGGTTAGAGAAGAGGGGATTAATATTAATTAATGAGGTTGCGACCCCTTAGGTTATGTTTGGTGGATGTGGTTAGGTTAGATACCTTTCCTTATTTTACGTTCTTTTTCCCCCACCAAAAGTTTAGCTGCTTATTAAGGGAGGTTAGGGAAGGGATGAGAAGGTGACAGTGGGGCGAAGCCCTTCAAAGTTGGTAAGGAGGACTTGTCCCCCTATCTTAGGTTATGTGGATGTAAATCTGTTTGACAGCTACCCTTATTTTATTAATTTTAAATATAAAACTTACCCGCTGGTTATATAATGGCCAAGTCCCTGGATGCCTCGGCAGGAAATTCAAAATCTCTTGCGCAGCTAGCGCAGATATGCCAGGTGTACCCCAGCGCCCTTGCGGTACCACAGGTAGAACTATACCCAACCAATTCAGATTTTCCCTGTGGACATAGCCGTCGGTTCTTTTGGAAATTCTTTCTCGCTTTTTACTCTGTTTGGACGTTATTTGGTGATGTATTAACGTTTTTTGAGTTTAGGCTTTTGCCTTTTTTCTTTTATTTGAATGTGATCACATATTTATAACTTAAAAGGTAAGATTAAAAGGTTTATCGACCTATTTTAAACCTCACGAAAGCATAGAACGAAAGGTAAACATCTCGTCCATTGATGACGTCACAGCCTTATGTCGTAGGCAATAAGTCCGTCTTGCTTTTACAAAGAATTATAAGTGAATACTTTCGTTTGAAATATTAAGTTATAAATTTAATTAAAGGATTATTAATCTAAGAAAATTTTATCCTTTTAATAGTTTTCTTGAGGTAATCTTCAATCTGTTTGCTAAGATTAACTAGCGTTCAGCTGTTACGCAGTTATCAGTATTGTTACAATATTACGATATTTCGTAGAGATTTTTATGAATACAGTACATTCTTCTTACTTCTCAAGTTTTTTAGTTGTACTATATAAAATGAACTTTTTATTTTGAAATTAATTGTTCCTGTCAGTAATTTTCCTTAGTCAGAGATTAGAGGAAGTTAATTTTAACTTAATGTTTATACGAATCGACGTAGTGCACGATTCTATGTATCGTTGTTTCCATAGTGGAATACTAAGATCGTTTTTATATTAAGTGTAAATGTTCCAAATAATACGAGTGATGATTCATCTCTTATTGGAATTCCTTAATTTAAGGGTTTATTTTATTTTATAAATGTTATACCTACTAAGGTAATATTTAATTTTTGATATTTAATATTTTTTTTACATTTATATGGGGTTCGGTACTTTTGTATTCCCATTCAAACAATTGTCCAGTAACAGAATTATCAGTCTCTCCCTAGGGAGTTCGTTTCCTTTGAGAGAGTGTATTCTTTGGTTTTCAAGTAATTATGAAACTATCTTTGTACCAAAGAGTAAAGTGCAAATTTTTTAGTGATAAATTGTGCAGTGAATTTCATGTAGTGAAGAGTGCTTCTATTCGGACCTGTCGTTTTCCTAGCCTTAGACCTCTGTCGAGCTCCCGGACCCAGGGGAGAAGTTAAGTCAAACGGTGAAAGGAATCGAGAGGGTAACCAGGCGTTACAGTCTTTTAAGACCCGAACTGAAGTCCTCTCGAGCGTTTTCTGTCGATCACCAGAACGCTCACCCTCGCGATAGATAAAGCAAGATATTAGTGTTTTCAAAGGCGCTAAGCTGAAAACAAAATTAGATTCGTTCTGCGTGTGTTACGTTTCATGCGGCGCAGACGCAGTGCCGCCACCGCCACCTGATGGGTGCCGTCTCTCGACAGTGGCTAGCGCTATGGATCGACGAAGATAATGCTGAATACGTTTCGCCTAAGGTTGATCCTTGATCTTTGTAGTTAGGCATGAAACAGCATCTATCTTCGTTAATGCAGTCTTTTCAGCCTGCCGTTAACAGTGCGGTTGGATGTCTCGATTCCGGTCTTTGACACGGTCGCACAGGCGTCGTGTCTTTAATGGTGAGGACTTGTTGTCGCACAGGCGGCCTACCAACCGCAATGTTCAATGGTTGGGGAAAGTGAATGCTTTACATCGATTACCTGCTCAACGCAAACCTACTGCTCATAGCTCCTAGTATCAGTCTATACAGACGCGCCGACGTTCGCCAGGCAGCAGAGCTGGTGTAGCGTCATCGGAATGGTGCGGCAACGGAAACGGAACGTTGACGGAATGGAGCGAAGCGCCACGTCAGTGTGGACGCTTCAGCGTCAGTGTGGATGCTTTCAGTGTCAGTATGGACACTTCAACGTCAGTATGGACGCTTCAGCACCAGTGTGGACGCTTCAGCGGCTGTGTGGACGCTTCAGCGCTAGTGTGGGCACTTCAGCATCTGTGTGGACGCTTCAGCGTCGGGGTGGACGCTTCGCTACCTATGACAATAGACTTTGATGTCTACCTGACGATGAATGTCTAGTGTTAAGTTATTGTTGCTCCAGGCGCTATATTAAGAAATAAATCCTAACTAGAAAGATTTTATATTCTCGGACCAAGGCCGGCTCTAACTCTTGGTTGTGAGAACTAGAATTATAACCTCTAAGTATTGAGGTCTGAATTCAGAATCATAAGGAGTGGATTCCTTAGAATCAAGGCTTCTCTTCCTAGGATAGAGATTGTAAAAGGAAGGGAATAACTTTCAGAAACTCATGAGAATTTTTCTAAAAGAGTTTCCCTCATATTTTTTACCTGCTGCTCCTCGTTCCGACTTTAGAGTTTTCGCTAGTTGAGTTGATGGTGTGTCTAGTTATTTTATTTTATTATTATTACGAGCCAGCTACAACCCTAGTTGGGAAAGCAAGATGTTTTTACCCAAAGGGCTCCTTTAGGGAACGATGGCCTAGTAAATTAATGGTAAAATAAATTAATAAATTAACATTAAATCATTCTCAGGAAATAACGAACCTCACTATAGAGATTGATACAACGCTTGCAGCTGCTACAACAGAAAGGGCATTAAGGCCTTTTATGAGAATAGAACGTAAAAGTATATCTCCTACCACGGGCAGATCTTTTAGGATTTAAGGTATTATGCTTTTAAACCGCTCTTGTTAGTGACTCGTAAACATAGCTCAGTGCTCTGGAGGAGGTGTTTGTTCGTGTTCTCCTTGCCCCTAGTCTTATATCTCTTCCTTACGTTCCAACCCTTGGGAGAAGGAAGGTCGGTAGGCTGAGGTTCTTCGCGGACCTTGTGCATTAAACGTCTGTTCCGCCGAGCGATTTTGTTGATGCAGTCCAAGACGTTCTTTCTCCACTTTGGAATGACGAAGTTGGAATGTCTTGAAGCGATCAGTTCGTCATCGCTATGGTATCATGGATCTTGTAACTGTTTTCTGCATATTAGAATGCAGTTCCCTGACGAGAATGACATTCTACGTTTTCCCTGTCTTCCAGACTAGGAAGTTACTCGTCATGTATGCACGCGAACAGAATTTTCCTTCACAGCAAACGTGTTTTGATGCTTAAACAGGAAGCAATCGAGTGTGTTTTTTCTTCCGCGATAGAAGCGGAAGTCAGACAAGTCACATACAATCCTAACTCTTCCTCTGGATTCTGACTCACTTTCAGGGAGGAAAGGCTTTGCCCTCATCGAAGGTCGCAAAACCTAGACTGGTATTTTTGGGAACGCATAGTACGTGGGGCTCTGGTGGTGCACTGATGTACTCTTTCCCACGTACTGCACAGCATTACCTTCACTTTGACTTCAGCTGTAGCGATTTGCTGAACTGGTGATAGAGACCCGCTCAAGCTCGATAGTTTCTTGTAATGGTTGCATCCTCAGCATCCTTGTGAGCTAAGGATGGGGGATTTGGGGAAGCCCATAGGTCTACCTGTTAAGTCATCAGGAGACATTGTCCGGTCCTCCCTGATCTTAGCTTGGGAGGAAAGGGTCATGGGCACTGATCATATGTTCAGTATCTCTTGCCTGTGCCATTCAAGAACGATCTTTAAATGGAATACTTCAAAAAAAAAAAAAATAAAAAAATAAAAACACACACACAACAGTCACCGCCCAATTCATCTTTAACTGCTGAAAGTACCTCTCAACTCTTGCGGTACAATTTCATCATTATAAGTCACATTGAATACACTTTTTTTTTTTCTTTTATTTTAGTTCCTAGGAAGTAGGTTAGCCAGGGAACCAGCTGAAGAATTATTAGGTCCTTTGACTGTCCAGACAACACTACATTCGATTCCTCTCTTTGGTTACGATGCATTTTTCTTTTGGTGACACATGCACCGAATAGTCTAGCCTACTCTTTCCACATTATCCTCTGTCCTCATACACCTGACAACACTGAGATTACCAAACAATTCTTCTTTGCTGAAGGGATTAACTGCTGCACTATGATTATTCAGTGACTAGTTTCCTCTTGGTAAGAAAGGGTAGAAGAGACTGTTTAGCTATGGTAAGCAGCTCATCTAGGAGAAGAACATTCCATAATCACACCATTGTTCTCTAGTCTTGAGTAGTGCTATAGCTTCTGTACCATGGTCTTCCACTGTCTTGGGTTAGAGTTCTCTTGCTTGAGGGTACACTCAGACACACTATTCTATATTATTTATCTTCCTCTTGTTTTTAGAAGTGTTTGTAGTTTATATATAAAAGATCTCTTTCAATGTTGTGATTTTTTTTAGTATATTTTATTTTAAATGTTAATTACTTCTCTTGAAGTTTACATGTTTCCTCGTTAATTCTCCTCAATGGGCTATTTCCCCCTGTCGGAGCCCTTGGGCTTATAGCATCCTGCTTTTCCAACTATGGTTGTAGGTTAGCTAGTAATAATAATACTGTAATGCTAATAATATCCTATTCAGTACGGCTTTTACAGTTTCTATACAATTATTATTATTTTTTTTTTCCACTAGATAAGATGGGCTTGAATGAAAACATGGTTATAGTTACTTACTCATCCATTGTATAACTGCTGAATCGAGGGTTAATTTCATGTGAAATTGTGAAAATACCAATTGCAATATGGAGAATTGATGAATGAAATCTCTCTCTCTCTCTCTCTCTCTCTCTCTCTCTCTCTCTCTCTCTCTCTCTCTCTCATGGAGTGTGTGAGCTTTAACTTAAATATTTAGAGCAATTTTGAACAGTATGGAAAGAAGTATTCAGGAAAAAATATAACTAATTATTAAAAGTTTTCCATCTAATGCAAGTAAGGTAAAAAAGAGATTAGGCATATGTTAAAAATCAACAGCTGGGAGCAACGTTTTTAGTTTTTTTATGTTTGTTGTATATATTCCTGTATATATTTTGGGTGCAAAAAACAAAAACAAAATCGTGTTTTTAGATAGTTAAAGCCAGAATTTAGTGCTCTTGTCTATTTGACTGTAGAAGATATCAAGTTTTTAGATAATCAAGAGCCAAGATTATGTGTGTTTCTGTTTATGTGTGGGTTCATAAGAGACAAGTTTTTAGATAGTCAGAGCCAAGTTTAGGCCAATGTGTGTTTCTGTGTATGTGTGGGTGCATAAGAGACAAGTGTTTAGATAGTCAGAGCCAAGAGTAGGCCAATGTGTGTTTCTGTGTATGTGTGGGTGCATAAGAGACAAGTGTTTAGATAGTCAGAGCCAAGAGTAGGCCAATGTGTGTTTCTGTGTATGTGTGGGTGCATAAGAGACAAGTGTTTAGATAGTCAGAGCCAAGAGTAGGCCAATGTGTGTTTCTGTGTATGTGTGGGTGCATAAGAGACAAGTGTTTAGATAGTCAGAGCCAAGTTTAGGCCAATGTGTGTTTCTGTGTATGTGTGGGTGCATAAGAGACAAGTGTTTAGATAGTCAGAGCCAAGTTTAGGCCAATGTGTATTTCTCTTTATGTGTGGGTTCATAAGAGACATGTTTTTAGATAGTCAGTGCCAAGAGTAGGCCAATGTGTGTTTCTGTGTATGTGTGGGTGCATAAGAGACAAGTGTTTAGATAGTCAGAGCCAAGAGTAGGCCAATGTGTGTTTCTGTGTATGTGTGGGTGCATAAGAGACAAGTGTTTAGATAGTCAGAGCCAAGAGTAGGCCAATGTGTGTTTCTGTGTATGTGTGGGTGCATAAGAGACAAGTGTTTAGATAGTCAGAGCCAAGTTTAGGCCAATGTGTGTTTCTGTGTATGTGTGGGTGCATAAGAGACAAGTGTTTAGATAGTCAGAGCCAAGTTTAGGCCAATGTGTATTTCTCTTTATGTGTGGGTTCATAAGAGACATGTTTTTAGATAGTCAGTGCCAAGAATAGGCCAATGTGTGTTTCTGTGTATATGTGTGTGCATAAGAGACAAGTTTTTAGATAATCAGAGCCAAGAGTAGGCCAATGTGTGTTTCTGTGTATGTGTGGGTGCATAAGAGACAAGTGTTTAGATAGTCAGAGCCAAGTTTAGGCCAATGTGTGTTTCTGTGTATGTGTGGGTTCATAAGAGACAAGTGTTTAGATAGTCAGAGCTAAGTTTAGGCCAATGTGTGTTTCTGTGTATGTGTGGGTGCATAAGAGACAAGTGTTTAGATAGTCAGAGCCAAGTTTAGGCCAATGTGTGTTTCTGTTTATGTTTCGGTTCACAAGAGACAAGTGTTTAGATAGTCAGAGCTAAGTTTAGGCCAATGTGTGTTTCTGTTTATGTGTGGGTGCATAAGAGAAAAGTTTTTAGATAGTCAGAGCCAAGTTTAGGCCAATGTGTGTTTCTGTGTATATGTGTGTGCATAAGAGACAAGTTTTTAGATAATCAGAGCAAAGATTAGGCCAATGTGTGTTTCTGTTTATGTTTCGGTTCATAAGAGAAAAGTTTTTAGATAGTCAGAGCCAAGTTTAGGCTAATGTATGTTTCTGTGTATGTGTGGGTGCATAAGAGACAAGTGTTTAGATAGTCAGAGCCAAGTTTAGGCCAAGGTGTGTTTCTGTGTATGTGTGGGTGCATGAGAGACAAGTTTTTAGATAGTCAGAGCAAAGAGTAGGCCAAGGTGTGTTTCTGTGTATATGTGTGTGCATAAGAGACAAGTTTTTAGATAGTCAGAGCCAAGTTTAGGCCAATGTGTGTTTCTGTCTATGTGTGGGTGCATAAGAGACAAGTGTTTAGATAGTCAGAGCCAAGTTTAGGCCAATGTGTGTTTCTGTGTATATGTGGGTGCATAAGAGACAAGTTTTTAGATAGTCAGAGCCAAGAGTAGGCCAATGTGTGTTTCTGTTTCTGTGTCGGTTCATAAGAGAAAGGTTTTAGATAGTCAGAGCCAAGTTTAGGCCAATGTGTGTTTCTGTGCATGTGTGGGTGCATAAGAGACAAGTGTTTAGATAGTCAGAGCCAAGTTTAGGCCTATGTGTGTTTCTGTGTATGTGTGGGTGCATAAGAGACAAGTGTTTAGATTGTCAGAGCCAAGTTTAGGCCAATGTGTGTTTCTGTGTATGTGTGTGTGCATAAGAGACAAGTTTTTAGATAATCAGAGCCAAGAATAGGCCAATGTGTGTTTCTGTTTATGTGTGGGTTCATAAGAGAAAAGTTTTTAGATAGTCAGAGCCAAGTTTAGGCCAATGTGTGTTTCTGTGTATGTGTGGGTGCATAAGAGACAAGTGTTTAGATAGTCAGAGCCAAGTTTAGGCCAATGTGTGTTTCTGTGTATGTGTGTGTGCATAAGAGACAAGTTTTTAGATAATCAGATCAAAGAGTAGGCCAATGTGTGTTTCTGTTTATGTGTGGGTTCATAAGAGAAAAATTTTTAGATAGTCAGAGCCAAGTTTAGGCCAATGTGTGTTTCTGTGTATGTGTGGGTGCATAAGAGACAAGTTTTTAGATAATCAGAGCCAAGAGTAGGCCAATGTGGGTTTCTGTTTATGTGTGGGTTCATAAGAGACAAAGTTTTTAGATAGTCAGAGCCAAGTTTAGGCCAATGTGTGTTTCTGTGTATGTGTGGGTGCATAAGAGACAAGTGTTTAGATAGTCAGAGCCAAGTTTAGGCCAATATGTGTTTCTGTGTATGTGTGGGTGCATAAGAGACAAGTGTTTAGATAGTCAGAGCCAAGTTTAGGCCAATGTGTGTTTCTGTGTATGTGTGGGTGCATAAGAGACAAGTTTTTAGATAATCAGAGCAAAGAGTAGGCCAATGTGTGTTTCTGTTTATGTGTGTGTTCATAAGAGACAAGTTTTTAGATAGTCAGAGCCAAGTTTAGGCCAATGTGTGTTTCTGTGTATGTGTGGGTGCATAAGAGACAAGTGTTTAGATAGTCAGAGCCAAGTTTAGGCCAATATGTGTTTCTGTGTATGTGTGGGTGCATAAGAGACAAGTTTTTAGATAATCAGAGCCAAGAGTAGGCCAATGTGTGTTTCTGTTTATGTGTGGGTTCATAAGAGACAAGTTTTTAGATAGTCAGAGCCAAGAGTAGGCCAATGTGTGTTTCTGTGTATGTGTGGGTGCATAAGAGACAAGTTTTTAGATAGTCAGAGCCAAGAGTAGGCCAATGTGTGTTTCTGTTTATGTGTGGGTTCATAAGAGACAAGTTTTTAGATAGTCAGAGCCAAGAGTAGGCCAATGTGTGTTTCTGTTTATGTGTGGGTTCATAAGAGACAAGTTTTTAGATAGTCAGAGCCAAGAATAGGCCAATGTGTGTTTCTGTTTATGTGTGGGTGCATAAGAGACAAGTTTTAGATAGTCAGAGCCAAGTTTAGGCCAATGTGTGTTTCTGTGTATGTGTGGGTGCATAAGAGACAAGTTTTTAGATAATCAGAGCCAAGTAGGCCAATGTGTGTTTCTGTGTATGTGTGGGTGCATAAGAGACAAGTTTTTAGATAGTCAGAGCCAAGTTTAGGCCAATGTGTGTTTCTGTTATGTGTGGGTGCATAAGAGACAAGTTTTTAGATAGTCAGAGCCAAGTTTAGGCCAATGTGTGTTTCTGTTTATGTGTGGGTGCATAAGAGACAAGTTTTTAGATAGTCAGAGCCAAGAATAGGCCAATGTGTGTTTCTGTTTATGTGTGGGTGCATAAGAGACAAGTTTTTAGATAGTCAGAGCCAAGATAGGCCAATGTGTGTTTCTGTTTATGTGTGGGTTCATAAGAGACAAGTTTTTAGATAGTCAGAGCCAAGATAGGCCAATGTGTGTTTCTGTGTATGTGTGGGTGCATAAGAGACAAGTTTTTAGATAGTCAGAGCCAAGAGTAGGCCAATGTGTGTTTCTGTTTATGTGTGGGTTCATAAGAGACAAGTTTTTAGATAGTCAGAGCCAAGAGTAGGCCAATGTGTGTTTCTGTTTATGTGTGGGTTCATAAGAGACAAGTTTTTAGATAGTCAGAGCCAAGAGTAGGCCAATGTGTGTTTCTGTTTATGTGTGGGTTCATAAGAGACAAGTTTTAGATAATCAGAGCCAAAGTAGGCCAATGTGTGTTTCTGTTATGTGTGGGTGCATAAGAGACAAGTTTTAGATAGTCAGAGCCAAGAATAGGCCAATGTGTGTTTCTGTGTATGTGTGGGTGCATAAGAGACAAGTTTTTAGATAATCAGAGCCAAGAGTAGGCCAATGTGTGTTTCTGTTTATGTGTGGGTTCATAAGAGACAAGTTTTAGATAAGTCAGAGCCAAGAATAGGCCAATGTGTGTTTCTGTGTATGTGTGGGTGCATAAGAGACAAGTTTTAGATAGTCAGAGCCAAGTTTAGGCCAATGTGTGTTTCTTGTTTATGTGTGGGTTCATAAGAGACAAGTTTTTAGATAGTCAGAGCCAAGAGTAGGCCAATGTGTGTTTCTGTGTTATGTGTGGGTTCATAAGAGACAAGTTTTTAGATAGTCAGAGCCAAGAGTAGGCCAATGTGTGTTTCTGTTATGTGTGGGTGCATAAGAGACAAGTTTTTAGATAGTCAGAGCCAAGTTTAGGCCAATGTGTGTTTCTGTGTATGTGTGGGTTCATAAGAGACAAGTTTTAGATAGTCAGAGCCAAGTAGGCCAATATGTGTTTCTGTGTATGTGTGGGTGCATAAGAGACAAGTTTTTAGATAATCAGAGCCAAGAGTAGGCCAATGTGTGTTTCTGTGTATGTGTGGGTGCATAAGAGACAAGTTTTTAGATAGTCAGAGCCAAGTTTAGGCCAATGTGTGTTTCTGTTTATGTGTGGGTGCATAAGAGACAAGTTTTTAGATAGTCAGAGCCAAGTTTAGGCCAATGTGTGTTTCTGTGTATGTGTGGGTGCATAAGAGACAAGTTTTTAGATAGTCAGAGCCAAGTTTAGGCCAATGTGTGTTTCTGTGTATGTGTGGGTGCATAAGAGACAAATTTTTAGATAGTCAGAGCCAAGTTTAGGCCAATGTGTGTTTCTGTTTATGTGTGGGTGCATAAGAGACAAGTTTTTAGATAGTCAGAGCCAAGTTTAGGCCAATGTGTGTTTCTGTTATGTGTGGGTGCATAAGAGACAAGTTTTTAGATAGTCAGAGCCAAGTTTAGGCCAATGTGTGTTTCTGTTTATGTGTGGGTGCATAAGAGACAAGTTTTTAGATAGTCAGAGCGGAGAATAGGCCAATGTGTGTTTCTGTGTATGTGTGGGTGCATAAGAGACAAGTTTTTAGATAGTCAGAGCCAAGTTTAGGCCAATGTGTGTTCTGTTTATATGTGGGTGCATAAGAGACAAGTTTTTAGATAGTCAGAGCGGAGAATAGGCCAATGTGTGTTTCTGTTTATGTGTGGGTGCATAAGAGACAAGTTTTTAGATAGTCAGAGCCAAGTTTAGGCCAATGTGTGTTTCTGTGTATGTGTGGGTGCATAAGAGACAAGTGTTTAGATAGTCAGAGCCAAGTTTAGGCCAATGTATGTTTCTGTGTATGTGTGGGTGCATAAGAGACAAGTGTTTAGATAGTCAGAGCCAAGTTTAGGCCAATGTGTGTTTCTGCTTATGTGTGGGTGCATAAGAGACAAATTTTTAGATAGTCAGAGCCAAGTTTAGGCCAATGTGTGTGTCTGTTTATGTGTGGGTGCATAAGAGACAAGTTTTTAGATAGTCAAAGCGGAGAATAGGCCAATGTGTGTTTCTGTTTATGTGTGGGTGCATAAGAGACAAGTGTTTAGATAGTCAGAGCTAAGTATAGGCCAATGTGTGTTTCTGTGTATGTGTGGGTACATAAGAGACAAGTGTTTAGATAGTCAGAGCCAAGAATAGGGCAATATGTGTTTCTGTGTATGTATGGGTGCATAAGAGACAAGTTTTTAGATAATCAGAACCAAGAGTAGGTCAATGTGTGTTTCTGTTTATGTGTGGGTTCATAGAGAAAAGTTTTTAGATAGTCAGAACCAAGAGTAGGTCAATGTGTGTTTCTGTTTATGTGTGGGTTCATAAGAGACAAGTTTTTAGATAATCAGAGCCAAGATTAGGCCAATGTGTGTTTCTGTTATGTGTGGGTGCATAAGAGACAAGTTTTTAGATAATCAGAGCCAAGATAGGCCAATGTGTGTTTCTGTGTATGTGTGGGTGCATAAGAGACAAGTTTTTAGATAATCAGAGCCAAGATAGGCCAATGTGTGTTTCTGTTTATGTGTGGGTTCATAAGAGACAAGTTTTTAGATAATCAGAGCCAAGATTAGGCCAATGTGTGTTTCTGTTTATGTGTGGGTTCATAAGAGACAAGTTTTTAGATAATCAGAGCCAAGAATTAGGCCAATGTGTGTTTCTGTTTATGTGTGGGTTCATAAGAGACAAGTTTTTAGATAGTCAGAGCCAAGTTTAGGCCAATGTGTGTTTCTGTTTATGTGTGGGTTCATAAGAGACAAGTGTTTAGATAGTCAGAGCCAAGTTTAGGCCAATGTGTGTTTCTGTGTATGTGTGGGTGCATAAGAGACAAGTTTTTAGATATCAGAGCCAAGTTTAGGCCAATGTGTGTTTCTGTTATGTGTGGGTTCATAAGAGACAAGTTTTTAGATAATCAGAGCCAAGAGTAGGCCAATGTGTATTTCTGTTATGTGTGGGTGCATAAGAGACAAGTTTTTAGATAATCAGAGCCAAGATTAGGCCAATGTGTGTTTCTGTGTATGTGTGGGTGCATAAGAGACAAGTTTTTAGATAATCAGAGCCAAGAGTAGGCCAATGTGTGTTTCTGTTTATGTGTGGGTTCATAAGAGACAAGTTTTTAGATAGTCAGAGCCAAGAGTAGGCCAATGTGTGTTTCTGTTTATGTGTGGGTGCATAAGAGACAAGTTTTTAGATAGTCAGAGCCAAGTTTAGGCCAATGTGTGTTTCTGTGTATGTGTGGGTGCATAAGAGACAAGTTTTTAGATAGTCAGAGCCAAGTTTAGGCCAATGTGTGTTTCTGTTATGTGTGGGTGCATAAGAGACAAGTTTTTAGATAGTCAGAGCCAAGAGTAGGCCAATGTGTGTTTCTGTTTATGTGTGGGTTCATAAGAGACAAGTTTTTAGATAGTCAGAGCCAAGTAGGCCAATGTGTGTTTCTGTTTATGTGTGGGTGCATAAGAGACAAGTTTTTAGATAGTCAGAGCCAAGTTTAGGCCAATGTGTGTTTCTGTGTATGTGTGGGTGCATAAGAGACAAGTTTTAGATAGTCAGAGCCAAGAATAGGCCAATGTGTGTTTGTGTATGTGTGGGTGCATAAGAGACAAGTTTTTAGATAGTCAGAGCCAAGAGTAGGCCAATGTGTGTTTCTGTTTATGTGTGGGTGCATAAGAGACAAGTTTTTAGATAGTCAGAGCCAAGTTTAGGCCAATGTGTGTTTCTGTGTATGTGTGGGTGCATAAGAGACAAGTGTTTAGATAGTCAGAGCCAAGTTTAGGCCAATGTGTGTTTCTGTGTATGTGTGGGTGCATAAGAGACAAGTGTTTAGATAGTCAGAGCCAAGTTTAGGCCAATGTGTGTTTCTGCTTATGTGTGGGTGCATAAGAGACAAATTTTTAGATAGTCAGAGCCAAGTTTAGGCCAATGTGTGTGTCTGTTTATGTGTGGGTGCATAAGAGACAAGTTTTTAGATAGTCAGAGCCAGTAGGCCAATGTGTGTTTCTGTTTATGTGTGGGTGCATAAGAGACAAGTTTTTAGATAGTCAGAGCTAAGTTAGGCCAATGTGTGTTTCTGTGTATGTGTGGGTGCATAAGAGACAAGTGTTTAGATAGTCAGAGCCAAGAATAGGCCAATGTGTGTTTCTGTGTATGTGTGGGTGCATAAGAGACAAGTTTTTAGATAATCAGAACCAAGAGTAGGTCAATGTGTGTTTCTGTTTATGTGTGGGTTCATAGAGACAAGTTTTTAGATAGTCAGAACCAAGAGTAGGTCAATGTGTGTTTCTGTTTATGTGTGGGTTCATAAGAGACAAGTTTTTAGATAATCAGAGCCAAGATAGGCCAATGTGTGTTTCTGTTTATGTGTGGGTTCATAAGAGACAAGTTTTTAGATAATCAGAGCCAAGAGTAGGCCAATGTGTGTTTCTGTTTATGTGTGGGTTCATAAGAGACAAGTTTTTAGATAATCAGAGCCAAGATTAGGCCAATGTGTGTTTCTGTTTATGTGTGGGTTCATAAGAGACAAGTTTTAGATAATCAGAGCCAAGATTAGGCCAATGTGTGTTTCTGTTTATGTGTGGGTTCATAAGAGACAAGTTTTTAGATAATCAGAGCCAAGAGTAGGCCAATGTGTGTTTCTGTTTATGTGTGGGTTCATAAGAGACAAGTTTTTAGATAATCAGAGCCAAGTTTAGGCCAATGTGTGTTTCTGTTTATGTGTGGGTTCATAAGAGACAAGTTTTTAGATAGTCAGAGCCAAGTTTAGGCCAATGTGTGTTTCTGTGTATGTGTGGGTTCATAAGAGACAAGTTTTTAGATAATCAGAGCCAAGAGTAGGCCAATGTGTGTTTCTGTTATGTGTGGGTTCATAAGAGACAAGTTTTTAGATAGTCAGAGCCAAGTTTAGGCCAATGTGTGTTTCTGTTATGTGTGGGTGCATAAGAGACAAGTTTTTAGATAATCAGAGCCAAGTTTAGGCCAATGTGTGTTTCTGTGTATGTGTGGGTGCATAAGAGACAAGTTTTTAGATAATCAGAGCCAGTAGGCCAATGTGTGTTTCTGTGTATGTGTGGGTGCATAAGAGACAAGTTTTTAGATAGTCAGAGCCAAGTTTAGGCCAATGTGTGTTTCTGTTTATGTGTGGGTGCATAAGAGACAAGTTTTTAGATAGTCAGAGCCAAGTTTAGGCCAATGTGTGTTTCTGTTATGTGTGGGTGCATAAGAGACAAGTTTTTAGATAGTCAGAGCCAAGTTTAGGCCAATGTGTGTTTCTGTTATGTGTGGGTGCATAAGAGACAAGTTTTTAGATAGTCAGAGCCAAGTAGGCCAATGTGTGTTTCTGTTTATGTGTGGGTGCATAAGAGACAAGTTTTTAGATAGTCAGAGCCAAGTAGGCCAATGTGTGTTTCTGTTTATGTGTGGGTGCATAAGAGACAAGTTTTTAGATAGTCAGAGCCAAGTTTAGGCCAATGTGTGTTTCTGTTTATGTGTGGGTGCATAAGAGACAAGTTTTTAGATAGTCAGAGCCAAGAATAGGCCAATGTGTGTTTCTGTGTATGTGTGGGTGCATAAGAGACAAGTTTTTAGATAGTCAGAGCCAAGTAGGCCAATGTGTGTTCTGTTTATGTGTGGGTGCATAAGAGACAAGTTTTTAGATAGTCAGAGCCAGTAGGCCAATGTGTGTTTCTGTTTATGTGTGGGTGCATAAGAGACAAGTTTTTAGATAGTCAGAGCCAAGTTTAGGCCAATGTGTGTTTCTGTGTATGTGTGGGTGCATAAGAGACAAGTGTTTAGATAGTCAGAGCCAAGTTTAGGCCAATGTGTGTTTCTGTGTATGTGTGGGTGCATAAGAGACAAGTGTTTAGATAGTCAGAGCCAAGTTTAGGCCAATGTGTGTTTCTGTTATGTGTGGGTGCATAAGAGACAAGTTTTTAGATAGTCAGAGCCAAGTTTAGGCCAATGTGTGTTTCTGTTTATGTGTGGGTGCATAAGAGACAAGTTTTTAGATAGTCAGAAGCGAGAATAGGCCAATGTGTGTTTCTGTTTATGTGTGGGTGCATAAGAGACAAGTTTTTAGATAGTCAGAGCCAAGTAGGCCAATGTGTGTTTCTGTGTATGTGTGGGTGCATAAGAGACAAGTGTTTAGATAGTCAGAGCCAAGAATAGGCCAATATGTGTTTCTGTGTATGTGTGGGTGCATAAGAGACAAGTTTTTAGATAATCAGAACCAAGAGTAGGTCAATGTGTGTTTCTGTTTATGTGTGGGTTCATAAGAGACAAGTTTTTAGATAGTCAGAGCCAAGAGTAGGCAATGTGTGTTTCTGTTTATGTGTGGGTTCATAAGAGACAAGTTTTTAGATAATCAGAGCCAAGATTAGGCCAATGTGTGTTTCTGTGTATGTGTGGGTGCATAAGAGACAAGTTTTTAGATAATCAGAGCCAAGAGTAGGCCAATGTGTGTTTCTGTTTATGTGTGGGTTCATAAGAGACAAGTTTTTAGATAATCAGAGCCAAGATAGGCCAATGTGTGTTTCTGTTTATGTGTGGGTTCATAAGAGACAAGTTTTTAGATAATCAGAGCCAAGTTAGGCCAATGTGTGTTTCTGTTTATGTGTGGGTTCATAAGAGACAAGTTTTTAGATAATCAGAGCCAAGAGTAGGCCAATGTGTGTTTCTGTTTATGTGTGGGTTCATAAGAGACAAGTTTTTAGATAGTCAGAGCCAAGTTTAGGCCAATGTGTGTTTCTGTTATGTGTGGGTGCATAAGAGACAAGTTTTTAGATAGTCAGAGCCAAGTTTAGGCCAATGTGTGTTTCTGTGTATGTGTGGGTGCATAAGAGACAAGTTTTTAGATAATCAGAGCCAAGAGTAGGCCAATGTGTGTTTCTGTTATGTGTGGGTTCATAAGAGACAAGTTTTTAGATAATCAGAGCCAAGTTTAGGCCAATGTGTGTTTCTGTTATGTGTGGGTGCATAAGAGACAAGTTTTTAGATAGTCAGAGCCAAGATAGGCCAATGTGTGTTTCTGTGTATGTGTGGGTGCATAAGAGACAAGTTTTTAGATAGTCAGAGCCAAGAGTAGGCCAATGTGTGTTTCTGTTTATGTGTGGGTTCATAAGAGACAAGTTTTTAGATAGTCAGAGCCAAGTAGGCCAATGTGTGTTTCTGTTTATGTGTGGGTGCATAAGAGACAAGTTTTTAGATAGTCAGAGCCAAGTAGGCCAATGTGTGTTTCTGTTATGTGTGGGTGCATAAGAGACAAGTTTTTAGATAGTCAGAGCCAAGTTTAGGCCAATGTGTGTTTCTGTTATGTGTGGGTGCATAAGAGACAAGTTTTTAGATAGTCAGAGCCAAGAATAGGCCAATGTGTGTTTCTGTTTATGTGTGGGTGCATAAGAGACAAGTTTTTAGATAGTCAGAGCCAAGAGTAGGCCAATGTGTGTTTCTGTTTATGTGTGGGTGCATAAGAGACAAGTTTTTAGATAGTCAGAGCCAAGTTTAGGCCAATGTGTGTTTCTGTGTATGTGTGGGTGCATAAGAGACAAGTTTTTAGATAGTCAGAGCCAAGTAGGCCAATGTGTGTTTCTGTGTATGTGTGGGTGCATAAGAGACAAGTTTTTAGATAGTCAGAGCCAAGAGTAGGCCAATGTGTGTTTCTGTTATGTGTGGGTGCATAAGAGACAAGTTTTTAGATAGTCAGAGCCAAGTAGGCCAATGTGTGTTTCTGTTTATGTGTGGGTGCATAAGAGACAAGTTTTTAGATAGTCAGAGCCAAGTTTAGGCCAATGTGTGTTTCTGTTATGTGTGGGTGCATAAGAGACAAGTGTTTAGATAGTCAGAGCCAAGTTTAGGCCAATGTGTGTTTCTGTGTATGTGTGGGTGCATAAGAGACAAGTTTTAGATAGTCAGAGCCAAGTTTAGGCCAATGTGTGTTTCTGTTATGTGTGGGTGCATAAGAGACAAGTTTTTAGATAGTCAGAGCCAAGAGTAGGCCAATGTGTGTTTCTGTTTATGTGTGGGTGCATAAGAGACAAGTTTTTAGATAGTCAGAGCCAAGTTTAGGCCAATGTGTGTTTCTGTGTTTATGTGTGGGTGCATAAGAGACAAGTTTTTAGATAGTCAGAGCCAAGTAGGCCAATGTGTGTTTCTGTGTATGTGTGGGTGCATAAGAGACAAGTTTTTAGATAATCAGAGCCAAGATAGGCCAATGTGTGTTTCTGTGTATGTGTGGGTGCATAAGAGACAAGTTTTTAGATAGTCAGAGCCAAGATAGGCCAATGTGTGTTTCTGTTTATGTGTGGGTTCATAAGAGACAAGTTTTTAGATAATCAGAGCCAAGATAGGCCAATGTGTGTTTCTGTTATGTGTGGGTGCATAAGAGACAAGTTTTTAGATAATCAGAGCCAAGAGTAGGCCAATGTGTGTTTCTGTTTATGTGTGGGTTCATAAGAGACAAGTTTTTAGATAGTCAGAGCCAAGAATAGGCCAATGTGTGTTTCTGTGTATGTGTGGGTGCATAAGAGACAAGTTTTTAGATAGTCAGAGCCAAGTTTAGGCCAATGTGTGTTTCTGTTTATGTGTGGGTGCATAAGAGACAAGTTTTTAGATAATCAGAGCCAAGAGTAGGCCAATGTGTGTTTCTGTTTATGTGTGGGTTCATAAGAGACAAGTTTTTAGATAGTCAGAGCCAAGTTTAGGCCAATGTGTGTTTCTGTTATGTGTGGGTGCATAAGAGACAAGTTTTTAGATAGTCAGAGCCAAGTTTAGGCCAATGTGTGTTTCTGTTATGTGTGGGTGCATAAGAGACAAGTTTTTAGATAGTCAGAGCCAAGTAGGCCAATGTGTGTTTCTGTGTATGTGTGGGTGCATAAGAGACAAGTTTTTAGATAGTCAGAGCCAAGTAGGCCAATGTGTGTTTCTGTTTATGTGTGGGTGCATAAGAGACAAGTTTTTAGATAGTCAGAGCCAAGTAGGCCAATGTGTGTTTCTGTGTATGTGTGGGTGCATAAGAGACAAGTTTTTAGATAGTCAGAGCCAAGAGAGGCCAATGTGTGTTTCTGTGTATGTGTGGGTGCATAAGAGACAAGTTTTTAGATAGTCAGAGCCAAGTAGGCCAATGTGTGTTTCTGTTTATGTGTGGGTTCATAAGAGACAAGTTTTTAGATAGTCAGAGCCAAGAGTAGGCCAATGTGTGTTTCTGTTTATGTGTGGGTGCATAAGAGACAAGTTTTTAGATAGTCAGAGCCAAGTAGGCCAATGTGTGTTTCTGTTATGTGTGGGTGCATAAGAGACAAGTTTTTAGATAATCAGAGCCAAGTAGGCCAATGTGTGTTTCTGTGTATGTGTGGGTGCATAAGAGACAAGTTTTTAGATAGTCAGAGCCAAGAGTAGGCCAATGTGTGTTTCTGTTTATGTGTGGGTGCATAAGAGACAAGTTTTTAGATAGTCAGAGCCAAGAGTAGGCCAATGTGTGTTTCTGTTTATGTGTGGGTTCATAAGAGACAAGTTTTTAGATAATCAGAGCCAAGTTAGGCCAATGTGTGTTTCTGTGTATGTGTGGGTGCATAAGAGACAAGTTTTTAGATAATCAGAGCCAAGAGTAGGCCAATGTGTGTTTCTGTGTATGTGTGGGTGCATAAGAGACAAGTTTTTAGATAGTCAGAGCCAAGTAGGCCAATGTGTGTTTCTGTGTATGTGTGGGTGCATAAGAGACAAGTTTTTAGATATCAGAGCCAAGTTTAGGCCAATGTGTGTTTCTGTTTATGTGTGGGTTCATAAGAGACAAGTTTTTAGATAGTCAGAGCCAAGAGTAGGCCAATGTGTGTTTCTGTTATGTGTGGGTGCATAAGAGACAAGTTTTTAGATAGTCAGAGCCAAGTTAGGCCAATGTGTGTTTCTGTGTATGTGTGGGTGCATAAGAGACAAGTTTTTAGATAGTCAGAGCCAAGAGTAGGCCAATGTGTGTTTCTGTTTATGTGTGGGTGCATAAGAGACAAGTTTTTAGATAATCAGAGCCAAGAGTAGGCCAATGTGTGTTTCTGTTTATGTGTGGGTGCATAAGAGACAAGTTTTTAGATAGTCAGAGCCAAGTTTAGGCCAATGTGTGTTTCTGTGTATGTGTGGGTGCATAAGAGACAAGTTTTTAGATAGTCAGAGCCAAGTAGGCCAATGTGTGTTTCTGTGTATGTGTGGGTGCATAAGAGACAAGTTTTTAGATAATCAGAGCCAAGAGTAGGCCAATGTGTGTTTCTGTTTATGTGTGGGTTCATAAGAGACAAGTTTTTAGATAGTCAGAGCCAAGAATAGGCCAATGTGTGTTTCTGTTTATGTGTGGGTGCATAAGAGACAAGTTTTTAGATAATCAGAGCCAAGTAGGCCAATGTGTGTTTCTGTGTATGTGTGGGTTCATAAGAGACAAGTTTTTAGATATCAGAGCCAAGAATAGGCCAATTGTGTTTCTGTTTATGTGTGGGTGCATAAGAGACAAGTTTTTAGATAGTCAGAGCCAAGAATAGGCCAATGTGTGTTTCTGTTTGTGTGGGTGCATAAGAGACAAGTTTTTAGATAGTCAGAGCCAAGTTTAGGCCAATGTGTGTTTCTGTGTATGTGTGGGTGCATAAGAGACAAGTTTTTAGATAATCAGAGCCAAGTAGGCCAATGTGTGTTTCTGTTTATGTGTGGGTGCATAAGAGACAAGTTTTTAGATAGTCAGAGCCAAGTTTAGGCCAATGTGTGTTTCTGTTATGTGTGGGTGCATAAGAGACAAGTTTTTAGATAGTCAGAGCCAAGTAGGCCAATGTGTGTTTCTGTTTATGTGTGGGTGCATAAGAGACAAGTTTTTAGATAGTCAGAGCCAAGTAGGCCAATGTGTGTTTCTGTTTATGTGTGGGTGCATAAGAGACAAGTTTTTAGATAGTCAGAGCCAAGTTTAGGCCAATGTGTGTTTCTGTGTATGTGTGGGTGCATAAGAGACAAGTTTTTAGATAGTCAGAGCCAAGAGATAGGCCAATGTGTGTTTCTGTGTATGTGTGGGTGCATAAGAGACAAGTTTTTAGATAATCAGAGCCAAGAGTAGGCCAATGTGTGTTTCTGTTTATGTGTGGGTTCATAAGAGACAAGTTTTTAGATAGTCAGAGCCAAGAGTAGGCCAATGTGTGTTTCTGTTTATGTGTGGGTTCATAAGAGACAAGTTTTTAGATAGTCAGAGCCAAGAGTAGGCCAATGTGTGTTTCTGTTTATGTGTGGGTGCATAAGAGACAAGTTTTTAGATAGTCAGAGCCAAGTAGGCCAATGTGTGTTTCTGTGTATGTGTGGGTGCATAAGAGACAAGTTTTTAGATAATCAGAGCCAAGTAGGCCAATGTGTGTTTCTGTGTATGTGTGGGTGCATAAGAGACAAGTTTTTAGATATCAGAGCCAAGAGTAGGCCAATGTGTGTTTCTGTGTATGTGTGGGTGCATAAGAGACAAGTTTTTAGATAATCAGAGCCAAGAGTAGGCCAATGTGTGTTTCTGTTTATGTGTGGGTTCATAAGAGACAAGTTTTTAGATAATCAGAGCCAAGAGTAGGCCAATGTGTGTTTCTGTTTATGTGTGGGTGCATAAGAGACAAGTTTTTAGATAATCAGAGCCAAGATAGGCCAATGTGTGTTTCTGTGTATGTGTGGGTGCATAAGAGACAAGTTTTTAGATAATCAGAGCCAAGAGTAGGCCAATGTGTGTTTCTGTGTTTATGTGTGGGTGCATAAGAGACAAGTTTTTAGATAATCAGAGCCAAGAGTAGGCCAATGTGTGTTTCTGTTTATGTGTGGGTGCATAAGAGACAAGTTTTTAGATAGTCAGAGCCAAGAGTAGGCCAATGTGTGTTTCTGTGTATGTGTGGGTGCATAAGAGACAAGTTTTTAGATAGTCAGAGCCAAGATAGGCCAATGTGTGTTTCTGTGTATGTGTGGGTGCATAAGAGACAAGTTTTTAGATAGTCAGAGCCAAGAGTAGGCCAATGTGTGTTTCTGTTTATGTGTGGGTGCATAAGAGACAAGTTTTTAGATAGTCAGAGCCAAGAATAGGCCAATGTGTGTTTCTGTGTATGTGTGGGTGCATAAGAGACAAGTTTTTAGATAGTCAGAGCCAAGTAGGCCAATGTGTGTTTCTGTGTATGTGTGGGTGCATAAGAGACAAGTTTTTAGATATCAGAGCCAAGTAGGCCAATGTGTGTTTCTGTGTATGTGTGGGTGCATAAGAGACAAGTTTTTAGATAGTCAGCCAAGTAGGCCAATGTGTGTTTCTGTTTATGTGTGGGTGCATAAGAGACAAGTTTTTAGATAGTCAGAGCCAAGTAGGCCAATGTGTGTTTCTGTTTATGTGTGGGTGCATAAGAGACAAGTTTTTAGATAATCAGAGCCAAGAATAGGCCAATGTGTGTTTCTGTTTATGTGTGGGTTCATAAGAGACAAGTTTTTAGATAATCAGAGCCAAGAATAGGCCAATGTGTGTTTCTGTTTATGTGTGGGTGCATAAGAGACAAGTTTTTAGATAGTCAGAGCCAAGAATAGGCCAATGTGTGTTTCTGTTTATGTGTGGGTGCATAAGAGACAAGTTTTTAGATAGTCAGAGCCAAGTAGGCCAATGTGTGTTTCTGTTATGTGTGGGTGCATAAGAGACAAGTTTTTAGATAGTCAGAGCCAAGTTTAGGCCAATGTGTGTTTCTGTGTATGTGTGGGTGCATAAGAGACAAGTTTTTAGATAGTCAGAGCCAAGAGAGGCCAATGTGTGTTTCTGTTATGTGTGGGTGCATAAGAGACAAGTTTTTAGATAGTCAGAGCCAAGTTTAGGCCAATGTGTGTTTCTGTTTATGTGTGGGTGCATAAGAGACAAGTTTTTAGATAGTCAGAGCCAAGTAGGCCAATGTGTGTTTCTGTTTATGTGTGGGTGCATAAGAGACAAGTTTTTAGATAGTCAGAGCCAAGAATAGGCCAATGTGTGTTTCTGTGTATGTGTGGGTGCATAAGAGACAAGTTTTTAGATAGTCAGAGCCAAGATAGGCCAATGTGTGTTTCTGTGTATGTGTGGGTGCATAAGAGACAAGTTTTTAGATAATCAGAGCCAAGTAGGCCAATGTGTGTTTCTGTGTTATGTGTGGGTGCATAAGAGACAAGTTTTTAGATATTCAGAGCCAAGAGTAGGCCAATGTGTGTTTCTGTTTATGTGTGGGTTCATAAGAGACAAGTTTTTAGATATCAGAGCCAAGAGTAGGCCAATGTGTGTTTCTGTGTTATGTGTGGGTGCATAAGAGACAAGTTTTTAGATAATCAGAGCCAAGAATAGGCCAATGTGTGTTTCTGTTTATGTGTGGGTGCATAAGAGACAAGTTTTTAGATATCAGAGCCAAGATAGGCCAATGTGTGTTTCTGTGTATGTGTGGGTGCATAAGAGACAAGTTTTTAGATATCAGAGCCAAGTAGGCCAATGTGTGTTTCTGTGTATGTGTGGGTGCATAAGAGACAAGTTTTTAGATATCAGAGCCAAGTAGGCCAATGTGTGTTTCTGTTTATGTGTGGGTGCATAAGAGACAAGTTTTTAGATAATCAGAGCCAAGAGTAGGCCAATGTGTGTTTCTGTTATGTGTGGGTGCATAAGAGACAAGTTTTTAGATAATCAGAGCCAAGAGTAGGCCAATGTGTGTTTCTGTGTATGTGTGGGTTCATAAGAGACAAGTTTTTAGATAATCAGAGCCAAGAGTAGGCCAATGTGTGTTTCTGTTTATGTGTGGGTGCATAAGAGACAAGTTTTTAGATAATCAGAGCCAAGAGTAGGCCAATGTGTGTTTCTGTTTATGTGTGGGTGCATAAGAGACAAGTTTTTAGATAGTCAGAGCCAAGAATAGGCCAATGTGTGTTTCTGTGTATGTGTGGGTGCATAAGAGACAAGTTTTTAGATATCAGAGCCAAGAGTAGGCCAATGTGTGTTTCTGTTTATGTGTGGGTTCATAAGAGACAAGTTTTTAGATAGTCAGAGCCAAGAATAGGCCAATGTGTGTTTCTGTGTATGTGTGGGTGCATAAGAGACAAGTTTTTAGATAGTCAGAGCCAAGTAGGCCAATGTGTGTTTCTGTGTATGTGTGGGTGCATAAGAGACAAGTTTTTAGATAGTCAGAGCCAAGTTTAGGCCAATGTGTGTTTCTGTGTATGTGTGGGTGCATAAGAGACAAGTTTTTAGATAATCAGAGCCAAGAATAGGCCAATGTGTGTTTCTGTTTATGTGTGGGTTCATAAGAGACAAGTTTTTAGATAGTCAGAGCCAAGTAGGCCAATGTGTGTTTCTGTTTATGTGTGGGTGCATAAGAGACAAGTTTTTAGATAGTCAGAGCCAAGTTTAGGCCAATGTGTGTTTCTGTGTATGTGTGGGTGCATAAGAGACAAGTTTTTAGATAATCAGAGCCAAGAGTAGGCCAATGTGTGTTTCTGTTTATGTGTGGGTGCATAAGAGACAAGTTTTTAGATAGTCAGAGCCAAGTAGGCCAATGTGTGTTTCTGTGTATGTGTGGGTGCATAAGAGACAAGTTTTTAGATAATCAGAGCCAAGAGTAGGCCAATGTGTGTTTCTGTTTATGTGTGGGTGCATAAGAGACAAGTTTTTAGATAGTCAGAGCCAAGTTTAGGCCAATGTGTGTTTCTGTATGTGTGGGTGCATAAGAGACAAGTTTTTAGATAGTCAGAGCCAAGTTTAGGCCAATGTGTGTTTCTGTGTATGTGTGGGTGCATAAGAGACAAGTTTTTAGATAGTCAGAGCCAAGAGTAGGCCAATGTGTGTTTCTGTGTATGTGTGGGTGCATAAGAGACAAGTTTTTAGATAGTCAGAGCCAAGTTTAGGCCAATGTGTGTTTCTGTTTATGTGTGGGTGCATAAGAGACAAGTTTTTAGATAGTCAGAGCCAAGTTTAGGCCAATGTGTGTTTCTGTGTTATGTGTGGGTGCATAAGAGACAAGTTTTTAGATAGTCAGAGCCAAGAGTAGGCCAATGTGTGTTTCTGTTTATGTGTGGGTTCATAAGAGACAAGTTTTTAGATAGTCAGAGCCAAGAGTAGGCCAATGTGTGTTTCTGTGTATGTGTGGGTGCATAAGAGACAAGTTTTTAGATAGTCAGAGCCAAGAGTAGGCCAATGTGTGTTTCTGTTTATGTGTGGGTGCATAAGAGACAAGTTTTTAGATAGTCAGAGCCAAGAGTAGGCCAATGTGTGTTTCTGTGTATGTGTGGGTGCATAAGAGACAAGTTTTTAGATATCAGAGCCAAGTAGGCCAATGTGTGTTTCTGTTATGTGTGGGTTCATAAGAGACAAGTTTTTAGATAATCAGAGCCAAGAATAGGCCAATGTGTGTTTCTGTGTATGTGTGGGTGCATAAGAGACAAGTTTTTAGATAGTCAGAGCCAAGTTTAGGCCAATGTGTGTTTCTGTTTATGTGTGGGTGCATAAGAGACAAGTTTTTAGATAGTCAGAGCCAAGAGTAGGCCAATGTGTGTTTCTGTTTATGTGTGGGTGCATAAGAGACAAGTTTTTAGATAGTCAGAGCCAAGAATAGGCCAATGTGTGTTTCTGTTTATGTGTGGGTGCATAAGAGACAAGTTTTTAGATAGTCAGAGCCAAGAGTAGGCCAATTGTGTTTCTGTTTATGTGTGGGTGCATAAGAGACAAGTTTTTAGATAATCAGAGCCAAGATTAGGCCAATGTGTGTTTCTGTGTATGTGTGGGTGCATAAGAGACAAGTTTTTAGATAGTCAGAGCCAAGAGTAGGCCAATGTGTGTTTCTGTTTATGTGTGGGTGCATAAGAGACAAGTTTTTAGATAGTCAGAGCCAAGAGGAGGCCAATGTGTGTTTCTGTTTATGTGTGGGTGCATAAGAGACAAGTTTTTAGATAGTCAGAGCCAAGAGTAGGCCAATGTGTGTTTCTGTTTATGTGTGGGTTCATAAGAGACAAGTTTTTAGATATTCAGAGCCAAGAATAGGCCAATGTGTGTTTCTGTTTGTGTGGGTGCATAAGAGACAAGTTTTTAGATAGTCAGAGCCAAGAATAGGCCAATGTGTGTTTCTGTGTATGTGTGGGTGCATAAGAGACAAGTTTTTAGATATCAGAGCCAAGAGTAGGCCAATGTGTGTTTCTTGTTTATGTGTGGGTTCATAAGAGACAAGTTTTTAGATAATCAGAGCCAAGAATAGGCCAATGTGTGTTTCTGTGTATGTGTGGGTGCATAAGAGACAAGTTTTTAGATAGTCAGAGCCAAGTTTAGGCCAATGTGTGTTTTTGTTTATGTGTGGGTGCATAAGAGACAAGTTTTTAGATAGTCAGAGCCAAGAGTAGGCCAATGTGTGTTTCTGTTTATGTGTGGGTTCATAAGAGACAAGTTTTTAGATAATCAGAGCCAAGAGTTGGCCAATGTGTGTTTCTGTGTATGTGTGGGTGCATAAGAGACAAGTTTTTAGATAATCAGAGCCAAGAGTAGGCCAATGTGTGTTTCTGTTTATGTGTGGGTGCATAAGAGACAAGTTTTTAGATAGTCAGAGCCAAGAATAGGCCAATGTGTGTTTCTGTGTATGTGTGGGTGCATAAGAGACAAGTTTTTAGATATCAGAGCCAAGTTTAGGCCAATGTGTGTTTCTGTGTATGTGTGGGTTCATAAGAGACAAGTTTTTAGATATCAGAGCCAAGAATAGGCCAATGTGTGTTTCTGTTTATGTGTGGGTGCATAAGAGACAAGTTTTTAGATAGTCAGAGCCAAGAGTAGGCCAATGTGTGTTTCTGTGTATGTGTGGGTGCATAAGAGACAAGTTTTTAGATAGTCAGAGCCAAGAATAGGCCAATGTGTGTTTCTGTGTATGTGTGGGTGCATAAGAGACAAGTTTTTAGATAGTCAGAGCCAAGTAGGCCAATGTGTGTTTCTGTTTATGTGTGGGTGCATAAGAGACAAGTTTTTAGATAGTCAGAGCCAAGAGTAGGCCAATGTGTGTTTCTGGTATGTGTGGGTTCATAAGAGAAAGTTTTTAGATAGTCAGAGCCAAGTTTAGGCCAATGTGTGTTTCTTGTATGTGTGGGTGCATAAGAGACAAGTTTTTAGATAGTCAGAGCCAAGAGTAGGCCAATGTGTGTTTCTGTTTATGTGTGGGTGCATAAGAGACAAGTTTTTAGATAGTCAGAGCCAAGAGTAGGCCAATGTGTGTTTCTGTTTATGTGTGGGTTCATAAGAGACAAGTTTTTAGATAGTCAGAGCCAAGATAGGCCAATGTGTGTTTCTGTTTATGTGTGGGTTCATAAGAGACAAGTTTTTAGATATTCAGAGCCAAGAATAGGCCAATGTGTGTTTCTGTTTATGTGTGGGTGCATAAGAGACAAGTTTTTAGATAGTCAGAGCCAAGAATAGGCCAATGTGTGTTTCTGTGTATGTGTGGGTGCATAAGAGACAAGTTTTTAGATATTCAGAGCCAAGAGTAGGCCAATGTGTGTTTCTGTTTATGTGTGGGTTCATAAGAGACAAGTTTTTAGATAGTCAGAGCCAAGATAGGCCAATGTGTGTTTCTGTGTATGTGTGGGTGCATAAGAGACAAGTTTTTAGATAGTCAGAGCCAAGTTTAGGCCAATGTGTGTTTCTGTTTATGTGTGGGTGCATAAGAGACAAGTTTTTAGATAATCAGAGCCAAGAGTAGGCCAATGTGTGTTTCTGTTTATGTGTGGGTTCATAAGAGACAAGTTTTTAGATAATCAGAGCCAAGAGTAGGCCAATGTGTGTTTCTGTTTATGTGTGGGTTCATAAGAGACAAGTTTTTAGATAATCAGAGCCAAGAATAGGCCAATGTGTGTTTCTGTTTATGTGTGGGTGCATAAGAGACAAGTTTTTAGATAGTCAGAGCCAAGAATAGGCCAATGTGTGTTTCTGTGTATGTGTGGGTGCATAAGAGACAAGTTTTTAGATAGTCAGAGCCAAGAATAGGCCAATGTGTGTTTCTGTGTATGTGTGGGTGCATAAGAGACAAGTTTTTAGATAGTCAGAGCCAAGAATAGGCCAATGTGTGTTTCTGTTTATGTGTGGGTTCATAAGAGACAAGTTTTTAGATATTCAGAGCCAAGAATAGGCCAATGTGTGTTTCTGTTTATGTGTGGGTGCATAAGAGACAAGTTTTTAGATAGTCAGAGCCAAGAATAGGCCAATGTGTGTTTCTGTGTATGTGTGGGTGCATAAGAGACAAGTTTTTAGATAATCAGAGCCAAGAGTAGGCCAATGTGTGTTTCTGTTTATGTGTGGGTGCATAAGAGACAAGTTTTTAGATATCAGAGCCAAGAATAGGCCAATGTGTGTTTCTGTTTATGTGTGGGTGCATAAGAGACAAGTTTTTAGATATCAGAGCCAAGAGTAGGCCAATGTGTGTTTCTGTTTATGTGTGGGTTCATAAGAGACAAGTTTTTAGATATCAGAGCCAAGAGTAGGCCAATGTGTGTTTCTGTTTATGTGTGGGTGCATAAGAGACAAGTTTTTAGATAATCAGAGCCAAGAATAGGCCAATGTGTGTTTCTGTTTATGTGTGGGTGCATAAGAGACAAGTTTTTAGATAATCAGAGCCAAGAGTAGGCCAATGTGTGTTTCTGTTTATGTGTGGGTGCATAAGAGACAAGTTTTTAGATATTCAGAGCCAAGTAGGCCAATGTGTGTTTCTGTTTATGTGTGGGTGCATAAGAGACAAGTTTTTAGATAGTCAGAGCCAAGAGTAGGCCAATGTGTGTTTCTGTTATGTGTGGGTGCATAAGAGACAAGTTTTAGATATTCAGAGCCAAGAGTAGGCCAATGTGTGTTTCTGTGTATGTGTGGGTGCATAAGAGACAAGTTTTTAGATAGTCAGAGCCAAGAGTAGGCCAATGTGTGTTTCTGTGTTTATGTGTGGGTGCATAAGAGACAAGTTTTTAGATAGTCAGAGCCAAGAATAGGCCAATGTGTGTTTCTGTTTATGTGTGGGTTGCATAAGAGACAAGTTTTTAGATAGTCAGAGCCAAGAATAGGCCAATGTGTGTTTCTGTTTATGTGTGGGTGCATAAGAGACAAGTTTTTAGATAATCAGAGCCAAGAGTAGGCCAATGTGTGTTTCTGTTTATGTGTGGGTGCATAAGAGACAAGTTTTTAGATAATCAGAGCCAAGATTAGGCCAATTGTGTTTCTGTTTGTGTGGGTGCATAGAGACAAGTTTTTAGATAGTCAGAGCCAAGAGTAGGCCAATGTGTGTTTCTGTTTATGTGTGGGTGCATAAGAGACAAGTTTTTAGATAGTCAGAGCCAAGAATAGGCCAATGTGTGTTTCTGTTTATGTGTGGGTTCATAAGAGACAAGTTTTTAGATAATCAGAGCCAAGAATAGGCCAATGTGTGTTTCTGTGTATGTGTGGGTGCATAAGAGACAAGTTTTTAGATAGTCAGAGCCAAGAATAGGCCAATGTGTGTTTCTGTTTATGTGTGGGTGCATAAGAGACAAGTTTTTAGATAATCAGAGCCAAGATTAGGCCAATGTGTGTTTCTGTTTATGTGTGGGTGCATAAGAGACAAGTTTTTAGATAGTCAGAGCCAAGTTTAGGCCAATGTGTGTTTCTGTGTATGTGTGGGTTCATAAGAGACAAGTTTTTAGATAGTCAGAGCCAAGAGTAGGCCAATTTGTTTCTGTTTATGTGTGGGTTCATAAGAGACAAGTTTTTAGATAATCAGAGCCAAGATTAGGCCAATGTGTGTTTCTGTTTATGTGTGGGTGCATAAGAGACAAGTTTTTAGATATCAGAGCCAAGAGTAGGCCAATGTGTGTTTCTGTTTATGTGTGGGTGCATAAGAGACAAGTTTTTAGATAGTCAGAGCCAAGAATAGGCCAATTGTGTTTCTGTTTATGTGTGGGTTCATAAGAGACAAGTTTTTAGATAGTCAGAGCCAAGAGGAGGCCAATGTGTGTTTCTGTTTATGTGTGGGTGCATAAGAGACAAGTTTTTAGATAATCAGAGCCAAGAATAGGCCAATGTGTGTTTCTGTGTATGTGTGGGTGCATAAGAGACAAGTTTTTAGATAGTCAGAGCCAAGAATAGGCCAATGTGTGTTTCTGTTTATGTGTGGGTGCATAAGAGACAAGTTTTTAGATAGTCAGAGCCAAGAGTAGGCCAATGTGTGTTTCTGTTTATGTGTGGGTTCATAAGAGACAAGTTTTTAGATAGTCAGAGCCAAGAATAGGCCAATGTGTGTTTCTGTTTATGTGTGGGTGCATAAGAGACAAGTTTTTAGATAGTCAGAGCCAAGAGTAGGCCAATGTGTGTTTCTGTTTATGTGTGGGTTCATAAGAGACAAGTTTTTAGATAGTCAGAGCCAAGAATAGGCCAATGTGTGTTTCTGTTTATGTGTGGGTGCATAAGAGACAAGTTTTTAGATAATACGAGCCAAGAGTAGGCCAATGTGTGTTTCTGTTTATGTGTGGGTTCATAAGAGACAAGTTTTTAGATAGTCAGAGCCAAGAATAGGCCAATGTGTGTTTCTTGTTTATGTGTGGTGCATAAGAGACAAGTTTTTAGATAGTCAGAGCTAAGTAGGCCAATGTGTGTTTCTGTGTATGTGTGGGTGCATAAGAGACAAGTTTTTAGATAGTCAGAGCCAAGAATAGGCCAATGTGTGTTTCTGTTATGTGTGGGTGCATAAGAGACAAGTTTTTAGATAGTCAGAGCCAAGAATAGGCCAATGTGTGTTTCTGTTTATGTGTGGGTGCATAAGAGACAAGTTTTTAGATAGTCGTAGCCAAGAATAGGCCAATGTGTGTTCTGGTTATGTGTGGGTGCATAAGAGTCAAGTTTTAGATAATCACAACCAAGATTAGGCCAATGTGTGTTTCTGTTTATGTGTGGGTGCATAAGAGACAAGTTTTTAGATAGTCAGAGCCAAGATTAGGCCAATGTGTGTTTCTGTTTATGTGTGGGTGCATAAGAGACAAGTTTTTAGATAGTCAGAGCCAAGATTAGGCCAATGTGTGTTTCTGTTTATGTGTTGGTGCATAAGAGACAAGTTTTTAGATAATCAGAGCCAATATTAGGCCAATGTGTGTTTCTGTGTATGTGTGGGTGCATAAGAGAAAGTTTTTAGATAGTCAGAGCCAAGAATAGGCCAATGTGTGTTTCTGTGTATGTGTGGGTGCATAAGAGACAAGTTTTTAGATAGTCAGAGCCAAGAATAGGCCAATGTGTGTTTCTGTTTATGTGTGGGTGCATAAGAGACAAGTTTTTAGATAGTCAGAGCCAAGAGTAGGCCAATGTGTGTTTCTGTTTATGTGTGGGTTCATAAGAGACAAGTTTTTAGATAGTCAGAGCCATGAATAGGCCAATGTGTGTTTCTGTTTATGTGTGGGTGCATAAGAGACAAGTTTTTAGATAATCAGAGCCAAGAGTAGGCCAATGTGTGTTTCTGTTTATGTGTGGGTTCATAAGAGACAAGTTTTTAGATAGTCAGAGCCAAGAATAGGCCAATGTGTGTTTCTGTTTATGTGATGGGTGCATAAGAGACTAAGTTTTTAGATAGTCAGAGCTAAGTTTAGGCCAATATGTGTTTCTGTGTATGTGTGGGTACATAAGAGACAAGTTTTTAGATAGTCAGAGCCAAGAATAGGCCAATGTGTGTTTCTGTTATGTGTGGGTGCATAAGAGACAAGTTTTTAGATAGTCAGAGCCAAGAATAGGCCAATGTGTGTTTCTGTTTATGTGTGGGTGCATAAGAGACAAGTTTTTAGATAGTCAGAGCCAAGAATAGGCCAATATGTGTTTCTGCTTATGTGTGGGTGCATAAGAGACAAGTTTTTAGATAGTCAGAGCCAAGAATAGGCCAATGTGTGTTTCTGTTTATGTGTGGGTGCATAAGAGACAAGTTTTTAGATAGTCGTAGCCAAGAATAGGCCAATGTGTGTGTCTGGTTATGTGTGGGTGCATAAGAGTCAAGTTTTAGATAATCACAACCAAGATTAGGCCAATGTGTGTTTCTGTTTATGTGTGGGTGCATAAGAGACAAGTTTTTAGATAATCAGAGCCAAGATTAGGCCAATGTGTGTTTCTATTTATGTGTGGGTGCATAAGAGAAAAGTTTTTAGATAGTCAGAGCCAAGATTAGGCCAATGTGTGTTTCTGTTTATGTGTTGGTGCATAAGAGACAAGTTTTTAGATAATGAGAGCCAATATTAGGCCAATGTGTGTTTCTGTGTATGTGTGGGTGCATAAGTGAAAAGTTTTTAGATAGTCAGAGCCAAGAATAGGCCAATGTGTGTTTCTGTTTATGTGTGGGTGCATAAGAGACAAGTTTTTAGATAATCAGAGCCAAGATTAGGCCAATGTGTGTTTCTGTTTATGTGTGGGTGCATAAGAGACAAGTTTTTAGATAGTCAGAGCCAAGAGTAGGCCAATGTGTGTTTCTATGTATGTGTGGGTGCATAAGAGACAAGTTTTTAGATAGTCAGAGCCAAGAATAGGCCAATGTGTGTTTTTGTGTATGTGTGGGTGCATAAGAGACAAGTTTTTAGATAGTCAGAGCCAAGAATAGGCCAATGTGTGTTTCTGTTTATGTGTGGGTGCATAAGAGACAAGTTTTTAGATAGTCAGAGCCAGGTTTAGGCCAATGTGTGTTTCTGTGTATATGTGGGTGCATAAGAGACAAGTTTTTAGATAGTCAGAGCCAAGAATAGGCCAATGTGCGTTTCTGGTTATGTGTGGGTGCATAAGAGTCAAGTTTTAGATAATCACAACCAAGATTAGGCCAATGTGTGTTTGTGTTTATGTGTGGGTGCATAAGAGAAAAGTTTTTAGATAGTCAGAGCCAAGATTAGGCCAATGTGTGTTTCTGTTTATGTGTTGGTGCATAAGAGACAAGTTTTTAGATAATGAGAGCCAATATTAGGCCAATGTGTGTTTCTGTGTATGTGTGGGTGCATAAGTGAAAAGTTTTTAGATAGTCAGAGCCAAGAATAGGCCAATGTGTGTTTCTGATTATGTGTGGGTGCATAAGAGACAAGTTTTTAGATAATCAGAGCCAAGATTAGGCCAATGTGTGTTTCTGTTTATGTGTGGGTGCATAAGAGACAAGTTTTTAGATAGTCAGAGCCAAGAGTAGGCCAATGTGTGTTTCTATGTATGTGTGGGTGCATAAGAGACAAGTTTTTAGATAGTCAGAGCCAAGAATAGGCCAATGTGTGTTTTTGTGTATGTGTGGGTGCATAAGAGACAAGTTTTTAGATAGTCAGAGCCAAGAATAGGCCAATGTGTGTTTCTGTTTATGTGTGGGTGCATAAGAGACAAGTTTTTAGATAGTCAGAGCCAGGTTTAGGCCAATGTGTGTTTCTGTGTATATGTGGGTGCATAAGAGACAAGTTTTTAGATAGTCAGAGCCAAGAATAGGCCAATGTGCGTTTCTGGTTATGTGTGGGTGCATAAGAGTCAAGTTTTTAGATAGTCAGAGCCAGGTTTAGGCCAATGTGTGTTTCTGTGTATATGTGGGTGCATAAGAGACAAGTTTTTAGATAGTCAGAGCCAAGATTAGGCCAATGTGTGTTTCTGCTTATGTGTGGGTGCATAAGAGACAAATTTTTAGATAGTCAGAGCCAAGAATAGGCCAATGTGTGTTTCTGTGTATATGTGGGTGCATAAGAGTCAAGTTTTAGATAATCAGAGCCAAGATTAGGCCAATGTGTGTTTCTATTTATGTGTGGGTGCATAAGAGAAAAGTTTTTAGATAGTCAGAGCCAAGATTAGGCCAATGTGTGTTTCTGTTTATGTGTTGGTGCATAAGAGACAAGTTTTTAGATAATGAGAGCCAATATTAGGCCAATGTGTGTTTCTGTGTATGTGTAGGTGCATATGTGAAAAGTTTTTAGATAGAGCCAAGAATAGGCCAATGTGTGTTTCTGTTTATGTGTGGGTGCATAAGAACCAAGTTTTTAGATAATCAGAGCCAAGATTAGGCCAATGTGTGTTTCTGTTTATGTGTGGGTGCATAAGAGACAAGTTTTTAGTTAGTCAGAGCCAAGAGTAGGCCAATGTGTGTTTCTATGTATGTGTGGGTGCATAAGAGACAAGTTTTTAGATAGTCAGAGCCAAGAATAGGCCAATGTGTGTTTTTGTGTATGTGTGGGTGCATAAGAGACAAGTTTTTAGATAGTCAGAGCCAAGAATAGGCCAATGTGTGTTTCTGTTTATGTGTGGGTGCATAAGAAACAAGTTTTTAGATAGTCAAAGCCAGGTTTAGGCCAATGTGTGTTTCTGTGTATATGTGGGTGCATAAGAGACAAGTTTTTAGATAGTCAGAGCCAAGAATAGGCCAATGTGCGTTTCTGGTTATGTGTGGGTGCATAAGAGTCAAGTTTTAGATAATCACAACCAAGATTAGGCCAATGTGTGTTTCTGTTTATGTGTGGGTGCATAAGAGACAAGTTTTTAGATATGCAGAGCTAAGACTAGGCCAATGTGTGTTTCTGTTTATGTGTGGGTGCATAAGAGACAAGTTTTTAGATAGTCAGAGCCAAGAATAGGCCAATGTGCGTTTCTGGTTATGTGTGGGTGCATAAGAGTCAAGTTTTAGATAATCACAACCAAGATTAGGCCAATGTGTGTTTCTGTTTATGTGTGGGTGCATAAGAGACAAGTTTTTAGATAGTCAGAGCCAAGAATAGGCCAATGTGTGTTTCTGTGTATGTGTGGGTTCATAAGAGACAAGTTTTTAGATAGTCAGAGCCAAGAGTAGGCCAATGTGTGTTTCTGTGTATGTGTGGGTTCATAAGAGACAAGTTTTTAGATAGTCAGAGCCAAGAATAGGCCAATGTGTGTTTCTCTTTATGTGTGGGTGCATAAGAGACAAGTTTTTAGATAGTCAGAGCCAAGAATAGGCCAATGTGTGTTTCTCTTTATGTGTGGGTGCATAAGAGACAAGTTTTTAGATAGCCAGAGCCAAGAATAGGCCAATGTGTGTTTCTGTTTATGTGTGGGTGCATAAGAGACAAGTTTTTAGATAGTCAGAGCCAAGAATAGGCCAATGTGTGTTTCTGGTTATGTGTGGGTGCATAAAAGTCAAGTTTTAGATAATCACAACCAAGATTAGGCCAATGTGTGTTTCTGTGTATGTGTGGGTGCATAAGAGACAAGTTTTTAGATAGTCAGAGCCAAGTTTAGGCCAATGTGTGTTTCTGTTTATGTGTGGGTGCATAAGAGACCAGTTTTTAGATAGTCAGAGCCAAGATTAGGCCAATATGTGTTTCTGTTTATGTATGGGTGCATAAGAGACAAGTATTTAGATAATCAGAGCCAAGAGTAGGCCAATGTGTGTTTCTGTTTATGTGTGGGTGCATAAGAGACAAGTTTTTAGATAATCAGAGCCAAGAGTAGGCCAATGTGTGTTTCTGTTTATGTGTGGGTGCATAAGAGTCAAGGTTTAGATAATCAGAGCTAAGATTAGGACAATTTGTGTTTCTGTTTGTGTGGATGCATGAGAGACAAGTTTTTAGATAGTCAGAGCCAAGAGTAGGCCAATGTGTGTTTCTGTGTATGTGTGGGTGCATAAGAGACAAGTTTTTAGATAGTCAGAGCCGAGAGTAGGCCAATGTGTGTTTCTGTTTATGTGTGGGTTCATAAGAGACAAGTTTTTAGATAATCAGAGCCAAGAGTAGGCCAATGTGTGTTTCTGTGTATGTGTGGGTGAATAAGAGACAAGTTTTTAGATAGTCAGAGCCAAGAATAGGCCAATGTGTGTTTCTGTTTATGTGTGGGTGCATAAGAGTCAAGTTTTAGATAATCACAACCTAGATTAGGCCAATGTGTGTTTCTGTTTATGTGTGGGTGCATAAGAGATAAGTTTTTGGATAGTCAGAGCCAAGTTTAGGCCAATTTGTGTTTCTGTGTATGTGTGGGTTCATAAGAGACAAGTTTTTAGATAGTCAGAGCCAAGAGTAGGCCAATTTGTTTCTGTTTATGTGTGGGTTCATAAGAGACAAGTTTTTAGATAATCAGAGCCAAGATTAGGCTAATGTGTGTTTCTGTGTATGTGTGGGTGCATAAGAGATAAGTTTTTAGATAATCAGAGCCAAGTTTAGGCCAATGTGTGTTTCTGTTTATGTGTGGGTGCATAAGAGACAAGTATTTAGATAGTCAGAGCCAAGAGTAGGCCAATGTGTGTTTCTGTTTGTGTGGGTGCATAAGAGACAAGTATTTAGATAGTCAGAGCCAAGAGTAGGCCAATGTGTGTTTCTGTTTATGTGTGGGTGCATAAGAGACAAGTTTTTAGATAGTCAGAGCCAAGAGTAGGCCAATGTGTGTTTCTGTTTATGTGTGGGTGCATAAGAGACAAGTTTTTAGATAGTCAGAGCCAAGAGTAGGCCAATGTGTGTTTCTGTTTATGTGTGGGTGCATAAGAGTCAAGTTTTAGATAATCAGAGCTAAGATTAGGACAATGTGTGTTTCTGTTTGTGTGGGTGCATAAGGGACAAGGTTTTTAGATAATCAGAGCCACGTGCATGTGTGTTCTTTTATATTTGTGGGTGTAGCAGACATCAAGTTTTTAATAATCAGAGCCACGATTATGTATTCTTTTTGTATCTATGGGTGCAAAAAACATAACGTTTTTAGGTAATCAGATTGTGTATTTATATGTGCAAAAGACATCGTTTGTAAATAACCTCCTCATTTGTACAACTATCTTGCTTTATCTTGCGTTTCCTTTACACTGTAATCCACAATTCTTCATTCCCTTCTACTTCACTCCCGTCCTTCCATCATTCCTCCTATCTTTCTCACTCCTCTCCTATCATCTTTCCCACCCCCCTCCATCATCATCCCCCCTCCCCCACTCTTTCCCGATCCCCAGGACGAAGAGAATAGTCGACACTCATTGAATTTGTCCTCCTGGAAAAATTCAAGTAAATCGTTTTCTCCAGGTTTCCAGAGGATTTAGGAGAACAAAAGCCTGGCTTCCACACAGGGACTTAGGGCTTGGGAGAAGGCAGGAACGACTGGAATTGCCATTGGAAAATATATTAGTTGATATTTTGCTTCTTTCCTCCTCTTTAAGGTTCTCTAGATTCGGTTATTCAAATATTTTGATGGGGTAAAACGAGAGGTTTAACCCAACCTAGTCACTGGAAATTTCGCTTTAAGAGTTTCACTTTTTTGATAAGCTTTAAAGGTCACTTATGAATGGCAGAAAAGGACAGTGACAATGCCCTAGCAAGACAATGTCCTATATATTGATCATATACTTATAAGCCCAAGCCCCCCCTCTCCATCCAAGCTAGGGTCTGGAAGGGCCAGGCAATGGGTGCTGATGACTCAGCAGGTAGGCATATAGACTCGCTCATATTCATCCAAGGTAGGACCATGCTGGGATAGGCAATGGCTGCCGATGACAGCAGGTGGACCATCCTTAGCTCACAAGGATAGTGAGGTTGCAGATACTAAAGAAACTATCGAGTTTGAGCGGGGCTCGAACCTAAGTGTAGCAGATCGTGAGGCAGGGACGTTTCCAGTAGGGTACCACCCTTGATTAGTTTAAACAGATATAAATACATCGTTATATGGCTGAAATATCTCGTGATTATTTTCACCGGAATTGGCATTCTCCTGCCACGGAGAAAGCTCACCTTTTTCAGTCCCATGGTGGCGTTCATTTAGAATAATAACAGATTTGTCATCATTCTCTCTCTCTCTCTCTCTCTCTCTCTCTCTCTCTCTCTCTCTCTCTCTCTCTCTCTCTCTCTCTCTCTCAGGCACGTGGGTTATATGAAAATATGAACACGTGTAGTGGATAAATAATCTACGCCATTCATCCTTTCAATCTCTTTATTTGTGTGTATATGCATTTCAGACAAACACACACACACATATATATACACACACACACACACTTATATATATATATATATATATATATATATCTATATATATATATATATATATATATATATATATATATATATATATATGTATGTATATACACATAAATATATATGCATATATATAAAGAGAGAGAGAGAGAGAGAGAGAGAGAGAGAGAGAGAGAGAGAGAGAGAGAGAGAGAGAGAGAGAGAGAGTGAGAGTGAGATGTGGGCGGGTGTACCTATCTATAGTCATGGGCATACATGTAAATCTCTCTCTCTCTCTCTCTCTCTCTCTCTCTCTCTCTCTCTCTTTATATATATGCATATATATTTATGTGTTTATATGTCCAGTCCAGCCTCATGATTGTGTTTATATGTTCCCTTCACTCCAGCCTCATGATTGTGTTTATATGTCCCCTTCAGGCTAGCCTCCTGATTGTGTTTATATGTCCCCTTCAGTCCAGCCTCCTGATTGTGTTTATATGTCCCCTTTTGTCCAGCCTCCTGATTGTGTTTATAAGTCCCTTTCTGTCCAGCCTCATGATTGTGTTTATATGTCCCTTTCAGTCCAGCCTCCTGATTGTGTTTATATGTCCCCTTTTGTCCAGCCTCCTGATTGTGTTTATATGTCCCTTTCTGTCCAGCCTCATGATTGTGTTTATATGTCCCTTTCAGTCCAGCCTCCTGATTGTGTTTATATGTCCCCTTCTGTCCAGCCTCATGATTGTGTTTATATGTCCCCTTCTGTCCAGCCTCCTGATTGTGTTTATATGTCCCCTTCAGTCCAGCCTCATGATTGTGTTTATATCTCCCCTTCAGTCCAGCCTCCTGATTGTGTTTATATGTCCCCTTCAGTCCAGCCTCATGATTGTGTTTATATGTCCCCTTCTGTCCAGCCTCATGATTGTGTTTATATGTCCCCTTCAGTCCAGCCTCCTGATTGTGTTTATATGTCCCCTTCTGTCCAGCCTCATGATTGTGTTTATATGTCCCCTTCTGTCCAGCCTCCTGATTGTGTTTATATGTCCCTTTCAGTCCAGCCTCATGATTGTGTTTATATGTCCCCTTCAGTCCAGCCTCCTGATTGTGTTTATATGTCCTTTCTGTCCAGCTTCATGATTGTGTTTATATGTCCCCTTCAGTCCAGCTTCCTGATTGTGTATATATGTCCCCTTCTTTCCAGCCTCATGATTGTGTTTATATGTCCCCTTTAGTCCAGCCTCATGATTGTGTTTATATGTCCCCCTCAGTCCAGCCTCATGATTGTGTTTATATGTCCCCTTCAGTCCAGCCTTATGATTGTGTTTATATGTTCAGTCCAGCCTCATGATTGTGTTTATATATCCCCTTCTGTCCGGCCTCATGATTGTGTTTATATGTCCCCTTCAGTCCAGCCTCATGATTGTGTTTATATGTCCCCTTCTGTCCAGCCTCATGATTGTGTATATATGTCCCCTTCAGTCCAGCCTCATGATTGTGTTTATATATCCCCTTCAGTCCAGCTTCATGATTGTGTTTATATGTCCAGTCCAGCCTCATGATTGTGTTTATATGTCCCCTTTAGTCTAGCCTCATGATTGTGTTTATATGTCCCCTTCAGTCCAGCCTCATGATTGTGTTTATATGTCCCCTTCTGTCCAGCCTCATGATTGTGTTTATATGTCCCCTTCAGTCCAGCCTCATGATTGTGTTTATATGTCCCCTTCAGTCCAGCCTCATGATTGTGTTTATATGTCCCCTTCAGTCCAGCCTCATGATTGTGTTTATATGTCCAGTCCAGCCTCCTGATTTTGTTTATATGTCCCCTTCTGTCCAGCCTCATGATTGTGTTTATATGTCCAGTCCAGCCTCCTGATTGTGTTTTTATGTCCCCTTCAGTCCAGCCTCATGATTGTGTTTATATGTCCCCTTCAGTCCAGCCTCCTGATTGTGTTTATATGTCCCCTTCTGTCCAGCCTCATGATTGTGTTTATATGTCCCCTTCTGTCCAGCCTCATGATTGTGTTTATATGTCCCCTTCAGTCCAGCCTCATGATTGTGTTTATATGTCCTCTTCTGTCCAGCCTCTTGGTTGTGTTTATATGTCCAGTCCAGCCTCCTGATTTTGTTTATATGTCCCCTTCAGTCCAGTTTCATGATTGTGTTTATATGTCCCCTTCAGTCCAGCCTCCTGATTGTGTTTATATGTCCAGTCCAGCCTCCTGATTGTGTTTATATGTCCCCTTCTGTCCAGCCTCTTGATTGTGTTTATATGTCCCCTTCAGTCCAGCCTCATGATTATGTTTATATGTCCCCTTCTGTCCAGCCTCATGATTGTGTTTATATGTCCCCTTCAGTCCAGCCTCATGATTGTGTTTATATGTCCCCTTCAGGTTAGCCTCCTGATTGTGTTTTTATGTCCCCTTCTGTCCAGCCTCATGATTGTGTTTATATGTCCCCTTCAGTCCAGCCTTATGATTGTGTTTATATGTTCAGTCCAGCCTCATGATTGTGTTTATATGTCCCCTTCTGTCCAGCCTCATGATTGTGTTTATATGTCCCCTTCAGTCCAGCCTCATGATTGTGTTTATATGTCCCCTTCTGTCCAGCCTCATGATTGTGTATATATGTCCCCTTCAGTCCAGCCTCATGATTGTGTTTATATATCCCCTTCAGTCCAGCTTCATGATTGTGTTTATATGTCCAGTCCAGCTTCCTGATTGTGTTTATATGTCCCCTTTAGTCTAGCCTCATGATTGTGTTTATATGTCCCCTTCAGTCCAGCCTCATGATTGTGTTTATATGTCCCCTTCTGTCCAGCCTCATGATTGTGTTTATATGTCCCCTTCAGTCCAGCCTCATGATTGTGTTTATATGTCCCCTTCAGTCCAGCCTCATGATTGTGTTTATATGTCCAGTCCAGCCTCCTGATTTTGTTTATATGTCCCCTTCTGTCCAGCCTCATGATTGTGTTTATATGTCCAGTCCAGCCTCCTGATTGTGTTTATATGTCCCCTTCAGTCCAGCCTCATGATTGTGTTTATATGTCCACTTCAGTCCAGCCTCATGATTGTGTTTATATGTCCCCTTCAGTCCAGCCTCATGATTGTGTTTATATGTCCAGTCCAGCCTCCTGATTTTGTTTATATGTCCCCTTCTGTCCAGCCTCATGATTGTGTTTATATGTCCAGTCCAGCCTCCTGATTGTGTTTATATGTCCCCTTCTGTCCAGCCTCATGATTGTGTTTATATGTCCCCTTCAGTCCAGCCTCCTGATTGTGTTTATATGTCCCCTTCTGTCCAGCCTCCTGATTGTGTTTATATGTCCCCTTCAGTCCAGCCTCCTGATTGTGTTTATATGTCCCCTTCAGTCCAGCCTCCTGATTGTGTTTGTATATCCCCTTCAGTCCAGCCTCATGATTGTGTTTATATGTCCCCTTTAGTCCAGCCTCATGATTGTGTTTATATGTCCAGTCCAGCCTCATGATTGTGTTTATATGTCCCCTTTAGTCCAGCCTCCTGATTGTGTTTATATGTCCCCTACTGTCCAGCCTCATGATTGTGTTTATATGTCCCCTTCTGTCCAGCCTCATGATTGTGTTTTTATGTCCCCTTCTGTCCAGCCTCATGATTGTGTTTATATGTCCCCTTCATTCCAGCCTCATGATTGTGTTTATATGTCCAGTACAGCCTCCTGATTGTGTTTATATGTCCCCTTCAGTCCAGCCTCATGATTGTGTTTATATGTCCCCTTCAGTCCAGCCTCCTGATTGTGTTTATATGTCCCCTTCTGTCCAGCCTCATGATTGTGTTTATATGTCCCCTTCAGTCCAGCCTCATGATTGTGTTTATATGTCCCCTTCAGTCCAGCCTCATGATTGTGTTTATATGTCCCCTTCAGTCCAGCCTCATGATTGTGTTTATATGTCCCCTTCACTCCAGCCTCATGATTGTGTTTACATGTCACCTTCAGTCCAGCCTCCTGATTGTGTTTATATGTCCCCTTCTGTCCAGCCTCATGATTGTGTTTACATGTCCCCTTCAGTCCAGCCTCCTGATTGTGTTTATATGTCCCCTTCTGTCCAGCCTCCTGATTGTGTTTACATGTCCCCTTCTGTCCAGCCTCATGATTGTGTTTATATGTCCCCTTCATTCCAGCCTCCTGATTGTGTGTTACTATGTCCCCTTCTGTCCAGCCTCATGATTGTGTTTATATGTCCCCTTCAGTCCAGCCTCCTGATTGTGTTTATATGTCCCCTTCTGTCCAGCCTCATGATTGTGTTTATATGTCCCCTTCAGTCCAGCCTCCTGATTGTGTTTATATGTCCCCTTCAGTCCAGCCTCCTGATTGTGTTTATATGTCCCCTTCTGTCCAGCCTCCTGAATATGTTTATATGTCCCCTCCAGTCCAGCCTCCTGATTGTGTTTATATGTCCCCTTCTGTCCTGCCTCTTGATTGTGTTTATATGTCCCCTTTTGTCCAGCGTCATGATTGTGTTTATATGTCCCCTTCAGTCCAGCCCCCTGATTGTGTTTATATGTCCCCTTCAGTCCAGCGTCATGATTGAGTTTATATGTCCCCTTCAGTCCAGCCTCCTGATTGTGTTTATATGTCCCCTTCAGTCCAGCGTCATGATTGTGTTTATATGTCCCCTTCAGTCCAGCCTCCTGATTGTGTTTATATGTCCCCTTCAGTCCAGCCTCCTGATTGTGTTTATATGTCCCCTTCAGTCCAGCCTCCTGATTGTGTTTATATGTCCCCTTTTGTCCAGCCTCCTGATTGTGTTTATATGTCCCCTTCAGTCCAGCCTCCTGATTGTGTTTATATGTCCCCTTTTGTCCAGCCTCATGATTGTGTTTATATGTCCCCTTCAGTCCAGCCTCCTGATTGTGTATATATGTCCCCTTATGTCCAGCCTCATATTGTGTTTATATGTCCCCTTCTGTCCAGCCTCATGATTGTGTTTATATGTCCCTTCAGTCCAGCCTCATGATTGTGTTTATATGTCCCCTTCACTCCAGCCTCCTGATTGTGTTTATATGTCCCCTTCTGTCCAGCCTCATGATTGTGTTTATATGTCCCCTTCAGTCCAGCCTCATGATTGTGTTTATATGTCCCCTTCAGTCCAGCCTCCTGATTGTGTTTATATGTCCCCTTCTGTCCAGCCTCATGATTGTGTTTATATGTCCCCTTCTGTCCAGCCTCATGATTGTGTTTATATGTCCCTTCAGTCCAGCCTCATGATTGTGTTTATATGTCCCCTTCTGTCCAGCCTCTGATTGTGTTTATATGTCCAGTCCAGCCTCCTGATTGTGTTTATATGTCCCCTTCAGTCCAGCCTCATGATTGTGTTTATATGTCCCCTTCAGTCCAGCCTCCTGATTGTGTTTATATGTCCAGTCCAGCCTCCTGATTGTGTTTATATGTCCCCTTCTGTCCAGCCTCATGATTGTGTTTATATGTCCCCTTCAGTCCAGCCTCATGATTGTGTTTATATGTCCCCTTCTGTCCAGCCTCATGATTGTGTTTATATGTCCCCTTCAGTCCAGCCTCCTGATTGTGTTTATATGTCCCCTTCTGTCCAGCCTCATGATTGTGTTTATATGTCCCCTTCAGTCCAGCCTCCTGATTGTGTTTATATGTCCCCTTCTGTCCAGCCTCATGATTGTGTTTATATGTCCCCTTCAGTCCAGCCTCCTGATTGTGTTTATATGTCCCCTTTGTCCAGCCTCCTGATTGTGTTTATATGTCCCCTTCTGTCCAGCCTCATGATTGTGTTTATATGTCCCCTTTCAGTCCAGCCTCCTGATTGTGTTTATATGTCCCCTTCTGTCCAGCCTCATGATTGTGTTTATATGTCCCCTTCAGTCCAGCCTCATGATTGTGTTTATATGTCCCCTTCTGTCCAGCCTCATGATTGTGTTTATATGTCCCCTTCAGTCCAGCCTCATGATTGTGTTTATATGTCCCCTTCAGTCCAGCCTCATGATTGTGTTTATATGTCCCCTTCAGTCCAGCCTCATGATTGTGTTTATATGTCCCCTTCTGTCCAGCCTCATGATTGTGTTTATATGTCCCCTTCAGTCCAGCCTCATGATTGTGTTTATATGTCCCCTTCAGTCCAGCCTCATGATTGTGTTTATATGTCCCCTTCTGTCCAGCCTCATGATTGTGTTTATATGTCCCCCTCAGTCCAGCCTCCTGATTGTGTTTATATGTCCCCTTCTGTCCAGCCTCATGATTGTGTTTATATGTCCCCTTCAGTCCAGCCTCATGATTGTGTTTATATGTCCCCTTCTGTCCAGCCTCATGATTGTGTTTATATGTCCCCTTCAGTCCAGCCTCCTGATTGTGTTTATATGTCCCCTTCAGTCCAGCCTCATGATTGTGTTTATATGTCCCCTTCATTCCAGCCTCCTGATTGTGTTTATATGTCCCCTTCTGTCCAGCCTCCTGATTGTGTTTATATGTCCCCTTCAGTCCAGCCTCCTGATTGTGTTTATATGTCCCCTTCTCCAGCCTCATGATTGTGTTTATATGTCCCCTTCAGTCCAGCCTCATGATTGTGTTTATATGTCCCCTCAGTCCAGCCTCATGATTGTGTTTATATGTCCCCCTCAGTCCAGCCTCATGATTGTGTTTATATGTCCCCTTCAGTCCAGCCTCATGATTGTGTTTATATGTCCCCTTCTGTCCAGCCTCATGATTGTGTTTATATGTCCCCTTCAGTCCAGCCTCATGATTGTGTTTATATGTCCCCTTCTGTCCAGCCTCATGATTGTGTTTATATGTCCCCTTCAGTCCAGCCTCATGATTGTGTTTATATGTCCCCTTCAGTCCAGCCTCATGATTGTGTTTATATGTCCCCTTCAGTCCAGCCTCATGATTGTGTTTATATGTCCCCTTCAGTCCAGCCTCATGATTGTGTTTATATGTCCCCTTCAGTCCAGCCTCATGATTGTGTTTATATGTCCCCTTCTGTCCAGCCTCATGATTGTGTTTATATGTCCCCTTCAGTCCAGCCTCATGATTGTGTTTATATGTCCCCTTCAGTCCAGCCTCATGATTGTGTTTATATGTCCCCTTCTGTCCAGCCTCATGATTGTGTTTATATGTCCCCTTCAGTCCAGCCTCATGATTGTGTTTATATGTCCCCTTCAGTCCAGCCTCATGATTGTGTTTATATGTCCCCTTCAGTCCAGCCTCATGATTGTGTTTATATGTCCCCTTCTGTCCAGCCTCATGATTGTGTTTATATGTCCAGTCCAGCCTCATGATTGTGTTTATATGTCCCCTTCAGTCCAGCCTCATGATTGTGTTTATATGTCCCCTTCAGTCCAGCCTCATGATTGTGTTTATATGTCCCCTTCAGTCCAGCCTCATGATTGTGTTTATATGTCCAGTCCAGCCTCCTGATTGTGTTTATATGTCCCCTTCTGTCCAGCCTCATGATTGTGTTTATATGTCCCCTTCAGTCCAGCCTCCTGATTGTGTTTATATGTCCCCTTCTGTCCAGCCTCATGATTGTGTTTATATGTCCCCTTCAGTCCAGCCTCCTGATTGTGTTTATATGTCCCCTTCTGTCCAGCCTCATGATTGTGTTTATATGTCCCCTTCAGTCCAGCCTCCTGATTGTGTTTATATGTCCCCTTCAGTCCAGCCTCATGATTGTGTTTATATGTCCCCTTCAGTCCAGCCTCATGATTGTGTTTATATGTCCCCTTCAGTCCAGCCTCATGATTGTGTTTATATGTCCCCTTCAGTCCAGCCTCATGATTGTGTTTATATGTCCCCTTCTGTCCAGCCTCATGATTGTGTTTATATGTCCCCTTCTGTCCAGCCTCATGATTGTGTTTATATGTCCCCTTCTCTCCAGCCTCATGATTGTGTTTATATGTCCCCTTCAGTCCAGCCTCATGATTGTGTTTATATGTCCCCTTCAGTCCAGCCTCCTGATTGTGTTTATATGTCCCCTTCTGTCCAGCCTCATGATTGTGTTTATATGTCCCCTTCAGTCCAGCCTCCTGATTGTGTTTATATGTCCCCTTCTGTCCAGCCTCATGATTGTGTTTATATGTCCCCTTCAGTCCAGCCTCATGATTGTGTTTATATGTCCCCTTCAGTCCAGCCTCATGATTGTGTTTATATGTCCCCTTCAGTCCAGCCTCATGATTGTGTTTATATGTCCCCTTCAGTCCAGCCTCATGATTGTGTTTATATGTCCCCTTCAGTCCAGCCTCATGATTGTGTTTATATGTCCCCTTCTGTCCAGCCTCATGATTGTGTTTATATGTCCCCTTCAGTCCAGCCTCATGATTGTGTTTATATGTCCCCTTCTGTCCAGCCTCCTGATTGTGTTTATATGTCCCCTTCTGTCCAGCCTCATGATTGTGTTTATATGTCCCCTTCAGTCCAGCCTCCTGATTGTGTTTATATGTCCCCTTCTGTCCAGCCTCATGATTGTGTTTATATGTCCCCTTCTGTCCAGCCTCATGATTGTGTTTATATGTCCCCTTCAGTCCAGCCTCATGATTGTGTTTATATGTCCCCTTCTGTCCAGCCTCATGATTGTGTTTATATGTCCCCTTCTGTCCAGCCTCATGATTGTGTTTATATGTCCCCTTCAGTCCAGCCTCATGATTGTGTTTATATGTCCCCTTCTGTCCAGCCTCATGATTGTGTTTATATGTCCCCTTCAGTCCAGCCTCATGATTGTGTTTATATGTCCCCTTCAGTCCAGCCTCATGATTGTGTTTATATGTCCCCTTCAGTCCAGCCTCATGATTGTGTTTATATGTCCCCTTCAGTCCAGCCTCATGATTGTGTTTATATGTCCCCTTCAGTCCAGCCTCATGATTGTGTTTATATGTCCCCTTCAGTCCAGCCTCCTGATTGTGTTTATATGTCCCCTTCTGTCCAGCCTCATGATTGTGTTTATATGTCCCCTTCAGTCCAGCCTCCTGATTGTGTTTATATGTCCCCTTCAGTCCAGCCTCATGATTGTGTTTATATGTCCCCTTCAGTCCAGCCTCATGATTGTGTTTATATGTCCCCTTCAGTCCAGCCTCATGATTGTGTTTATATGTCCCCTTCAGTCCAGCCTCCTGATTGTGTTTATATGTCCCCTTCTGTCCAGCCTCATGATTGTGTTTATATGTCCCCTTCAGTCCAGCCTCCTGATTGTGTTTATATGTCCCCTTCTGTCCAGCCTCATGATTGTGTTTATATGTCCCCTTCAGTCCAGCCTCCTGATTGTGTTTATATGTCCCCTTCTGTCCAGCCTCCTGATTGTGTTTATATGTCCCCTTCAGTCCAGCCTCCTGATTGTGTTTATATGTCCCCTTCAGTCCAGCCTCATGATTGTGTTTATATGTCCCCTTCAGTCCAGCCTCATGATTGTGTTTATATGTCCCCTTCAGTCCAGCCTCATGATTGTGTTTATATGTCCCCTTCAGTCCAGCCTCCTGATTGTGTTTATATGTCCCCTTCTGTCCAGCCTCATGATTGTGTTTATATGTCCCCTTCTGTCCAGCCTCATGATTGTGTTTATATGTCCCCTTCTCTCCAGCCTCATGATTGTGTTTATATGTCCCCTTCATTCCAGCCTCATGATTGTGTTTATATGTCCCCTTCAGTCCAGCCTCCTGATTGTGTTTATATGTCCCCTTCTGTCCAGCCTCATGATTGTGTTTATATGTCCCCTTCAGTCCAGCCTCCTGATTGTGTTTATATGTCCCCTTCTGTCCAGCCTCATGATTGTGTTTATATGTCCCCTTCAGTCCAGCCTCATGATTGTGTTTATATGTCCCCTTCAGTCCAGCCTCATGATTGTGTTTATATGTCCCCTTCAGTCCAGCCTCATGATTGTGTTTATATGTCCCCTTCAGTCCAGCCTCATGATTGTGTTTATATGTCCCCTTCAGTCCAGCCTCATGATTGTGTTTATATGTCCCCTTCTGTCCAGCCTCATGATTGTGTTTATATGTCCCCTTCAGTCCAGCCTCCTGATTGTGTTTATATGTCCCCTTCTGTCCAGCCTCCTGATTGTGTTTATATGTCCCCTTCTGTCCAGCCTCATGATTGTGTTTATATGTCCCCTTCAGTCCAGCCTCCTGATTGTGTTTATATGTCCCCTTCTGTCCAGCCTCATGATTGTGTTTATATGTCCCCTTCTGTCCAGCCTCATGATTGTGTTTATATGTCCCCTTCAGTCCAGCCTCATGATTGTGTTTATATGTCCCCTTCTGTCCAGCCTCATGATTGTGTTTATATGTCCCCTTCTGTCCAGCCTCATGATTGTGTTTATATGTCCCCTTCAGTCCAGCCTCATGATTGTGTTTATATGTCCCCTTCTGTCCAGCCTCATGATTGTGTTTATATGTCCCCTTCAGTCCAGCCTCATGATTGTGTTTATATGTCCCCTTCAGTCCAGCCTCATGATTGTGTTTATATGTCCCCTTCTGTCCAGCCTCATGATTGTGTTTATATGTCCCCTTCTGTCCAGCCTCATGATTGTGTTTATATGTCCCCTTCAGTCCAGCCTCATGATTGTGTTTATATGTCCCCTTCAGTCCAGCCTCATGATTGTGTTTATATGTCCCCTTCAGTCCAGCCTCATGATTGTGTTTATATGTCCCCTTCAGTCCAGCCTCATGATTGTGTTTATATGTCCCCTTCTGTCCAGCCTCATGATTGTGTTTATATGTCCCCTTCAGTCCAGCCTCATGATTGTGTTTATATGTCCCCTTCTGTCCAGCCTCATGATTGTGTTTATATGTCCCCTTCAGTCCAGCCTCATGATTGTGTTTATATGTCCCCTTCTGTCCAGCCTCATGATTGTGTTTATATGTCCCCTTCAGTCCAGCCTCCTGATTGTGTTTATATGTCCCCTTCTGTCCAGCCTCATGATTGTGTTTATATGTCCCCTTCAGTCCAGCCTCATGATTGTGTTTATATGTCCCCTTCAGTCCAGCCTCATGATTGTGTTTATATGTCCCCTTCAGTCCAGCCTCATGATTGTGTTTATATGTCCCCTTCTGTCCAGCCTCATGATTGTGTTTATATGTCCCCTTCTGTCCAGCCTCATGATTGTGTTTATATGTCCCCTTCAGTCCAGCCTCATGATTGTGTTTATATGTCCCCTTCTGTCCAGCCTCCTGATTGTGTTTATATGTCCCCTTCTGTCCAGCCTCATGATTGTGTTTATATGTCCCCTTCAGTCCAGCCTCATGATTGTGTTTATATGTCCCCTTCTGTCCAGCCTCATGATTGTGTTTATATGTCCCCTTCTGTCCAGCCTCATGATTGTGTTTATATGTCCCCTTCAGTCCAGCCTCATGATTGTGTTTATATGTCCCCTTCAGTCCAGCCTCATGATTGTGTTTATATGTCCCCTTCTGTCCAGCCTCATGATTGTGTTTATATGTCCCCTTCAGTCCAGCCTCATGATTGTGTTTATATGTCCCCTTCAGTCCAGCCTCATGATTGTGTTTATATGTCCCCTTCAGTCCAGCCTCATGATTGTGTTTATATGTCCCCTTCTGTCCAGCCTCATGATTGTGTTTATATGTCCCCTTCAGTCCAGCCTCATGATTGTGTTTATATGTCCCCTTCAGTCCAGCCTCATGATTGTGTTTATATGTCCCCTTCAGTCCAGCCTCATGATTGTGTTTATATGTCCCCTTCAGTCCAGCCTCATGATTGTGTTTATATGTCCCCTTCAGTCCAGCCTCATGATTGTGTTTATATGTCCCCTTCAGTCCAGCCTCCTGATTGTGTTTATATGTCCCCTTCTGTCCAGCCTCATGATTGTGTTTATATGTCCCCTTCAGTCCAGCCTCATGATTGTGTTTATATGTCCCCTTCTGTCCAGCCTCATGATTGTGTTTATATGTCCCCTTCAGTCCAGCCTCCTGATTGTGTTTATATGTCCCCTTCTGTCCAGCCTCATGATTGTGTTTATATGTCCCCTTCAGTCCAGCCTCCTGATTGTGTTTATATGTCCCCTTCTGTCCAGCCTCATGATTGTGTTTATATGTCCCCTTCAGTCCAGCCTCATGATTGTGTTTATATGTCCCCTTCAGTCCAGCCTCCTGATTGTGTTTATATGTCCCCTTCAGTCCAGCCTCATGATTGTGTTTATATGTCCCCTTCAGTCCAGCCTCATGATTGTGTTTATATGTCCCCTTCAGTCCAGCCTCATGATTGTGTTTATATGTCCCCTTCAGTCCAGCCTCATGATTGTGTTTATATGTCCCCTTCAGTCCAGCCTCATGATTGTGTTTATATGTCCCCTTCAGTCCAGCCTCATGATTGTGTTTATATGTCCCCTTCAGTCCAGCCTCATGATTGTGTTTATATGTCCCCTTCTCCAGCCTCATGATTGTGTTTATATGTCCCCTTCAGTCCAGCCTCATGATTGTGTTTATATGTCCCCTTCAGTCCAGCCTCATGATTGTGTTTATATGTCCCCTTCAGTCCAGCCTCCTGATTGTGTTTATATGTCCCCTTCAGTCCAGCCTCATGATTGTGTTTATATGTCCCCTTCAGTCCAGCCTCATGATTGTGTTTATATGTCCCCTTCAGTCCAGCCTCATGATTGTGTTTATATGTCCCCTTCAGTCCAGCCTCATGATTGTGTTTATATGTCCCCTTCAGTCCAGCCTCATGATTGTGTTTATATGTCCCCTTCAGTCCAGCCTCCTGATTGTGTTTATATGTCCCCTTCTGTCCAGCCTCATGATTGTGTTTATATGTCCCCTTCAGTCCAGCCTCCTGATTGTGTTTATATGTCCCCTTCAGTCCAGCCTCATGATTGTGTTTATATGTCCCCTTCAGTCCAGCCTCATGATTGTGTTTATATGTCCCCTTCAGTCCAGCCTCATGATTGTGTTTATATGTCCCCTTCAGTCCAGCCTCATGATTGTGTTTATATGTCCCCTTCAGTCCAGCCTCATGATTGTGTTTATATGTCCCCTTCAGTCCAGCCTCATGATTGTGTTTATATGTCCCCTTCAGTCCAGCCTCATGATTGTGTTTATATGTCCCCTTCTGTCCAGCCTCATGATTGTGTTTATATGTCCCCTTCTGTCCAGCCTCATGATTGTGTTTATATGTCCCCTTCTGTCCAGCCTCATGATTGTGTTTATATGTCCCCTTCTGTCCAGCCTCATGATTGTGTTTATATGTCCCCTTCTGTCCAGCCTCATGATTGTGTTTATATGTCCCCTTCAGTCCAGCCTCATGATTGTGTTTATATGTCCCCTTCTGTCCAGCCTCATGATTGTGTTTATATGTCCCCTTCAGTCCAGCCTCATGATTGTGTTTATATGTCCCCTTCAGTCCAGCCTCATGATTGTGTTTATATGTCCCCTTCTGTCCAGCCTCATGATTGTGTTTATATGTCCCCTTCAGTCCAGCCTCATGATTGTGTTTATATGTCCCCTTCAGTCCAGCCTCATGATTGTGTTTATATGTCCCCTTCAGTCCAGCCTCATGATTGTGTTTATATGTCCCCTTCAGTCCAGCCTCATGATTGTGTTTATATGTCCCCTTCAGTCCAGCCTCATGATTGTGTTTATATGTCCCCTTCAGTCCAGCCTCATGATTGTGTTTATATGTCCCCTTCAGTCCAGCCTCCTGATTGTGTTTATATGTCCCCTTCTGTCCAGCCTCATGATTGTGTTTATATGTCCCCTTCAGTCCAGCCTCCTGATTGTGTTTATATGTCCCCTTCTGTCCAGCCTCCTGATTGTGTTTATATGTCCCCTTCTGTCCAGCCTCATGATTGTGTTTATATGTCCCCTTCAGTCCAGCCTCCTGATTGTGTTTATATGTCCCCTTCTGTCCAGCCTCATGATTGTGTTTATATGTCCCCTTCAGTCCAGCCTCCTGATTGTGTTTATATGTCCCCTTCTGTCCAGCCTCCTGATTGTGTTTATATGTCCCCTTCAGTCCAGCCTCATGATTGTGTTTATATGTCCCCTTCAGTGTCCAGCCTCCTGATTGTGTTTATATGTCCCCTTCAGTCCAGCCTCCTGATTGTGTTTATATGTCCCCTTCAGTCCAGCCTCCTGATTGTGTTTATATGTCCCCTTCTGTCCAGCCTCATGATTGTGTTTATATGTCCTTCAGTCCAGCCTCATGATTGTGTTTATATGTCCCCTTCAGTCCAGCCTCCTGATTGTGTTTATATGTCCCCTTCAGTCCAGCCTCCTGATTGTGTTTATATGTCCCCTTCAGTCCAGCCTCCTGATTGTGTTTATATGTCCCCTTCAGTCCAGCCTCCTGATTGTGTTTATATGTCCCCTTCAGTCCAGCCTCCTGATTGTGTTTATATGTCCCCTTCAGTCCAGCCTCCTGATTGTGTTTATATGTCCCCTTCAGTCCAGCCTCCTGATTGTGTTTATATGTCCCCTTCAGTCCAGCCTCCTGATTGTGTTTATATGTCCCCTTCAGTCCAGCCTCCTGATTGTGTTTATATGTCCCCTTCAGTCCAGCCTCCTGATTGTGTTTATATGTCCCCTTCTGTCCAGCCTCCTGATTGTGTTTATATGTCCCCTTCAGTCCAGCCTCCTGATTGTGTTTATATGTCCCCTTCAGTCCAGCCTCCTGATTGTGTTTATATGTCCCCTTCAGTCCAGCCTCATGATTGTGTTTATATGTCCCCTTCTGTCCAGCCTCATGATTGTGTTTATATGTCCCCTTCAGTCCAGCCTCCTGATTGTGTTTATATGTCCCCTTCTGTCCAGCCTCATGATTGTGTTTATATGTCCCCTTCAGTCCAGCCTCATGATTGTGTTTATATGTCCCCTTCAGTCCAGCCTCCTGATTGTGTTTATATGTCCCCTTCTGTCCAGCCTCCTGATTGTGTTTATATGTCCCCTTCAGTCCAGCCTCATGATTGTGTTTATATGTCCCCTTCAGTCCAGCCTCCTGATTGTGTTTATATGTCCCCTTCTGTCCAGCCTCATGATTGTGTTTATATGTCCCCTTCAGTCCAGCCTCCTGATTGTGTTTATATGTCCCCTTCAGTCCAGCCTCATGATTGTGTTTATATGTCCCCTTCTGTCCAGCCTCATGATTGTGTTTATATGTCCCCTTCAGTCCAGCCTCATGATTGTGTTTATATGTCCCCTTCAGTCCAGCCTCCTGATTGTGTTTATATGTCCCCTTCTGTCCAGCCTCATGATTGTGTTTATATGTCCCCTTCAGTCCAGCCTCCTGATTGTGTTTATATGTCCCCTTCTGTCCAGCCTCATGATTGTGTTTATATGTCCCCTTCAGTCCAGCCTCCTGATTGTGTTTATATGTCCCCTTCAGTCCAGCCTCATGATTGTGTTTATATGTCCCCTTCAGTCCAGCCTCCTGATTGTGTTTATATGTCCCCTTCTGTCCAGCCTCATGATTGTGTTTATATGTCCCCTTCAGTCCAGCCTCCTGATTGTGTTTATATGTCCCCTTCAGTCCAGCCTCATGATTGTGTTTATATGTCCCCTTCTGTCCAGCCTCATGATTGTGTTTATATGTCCCCTTCAGTCCAGCCTCCTGATTGTGTTTATATGTCCCCTTCTGTCCAGCCTCCTGATTGTGTTTATATGTCCCCTTCAGTCCAGCCTCCTGATTGTGTTTATATGTCCCCTTCTGTCCAGCCTCCTGATTGTGTTTATATGTCCCCTTCAGTCCAGCCTCATGATTGTGTTTATATGTCCCCTTCAGTCCAGCCTCATGATTGTGTTTATATGTCCCCTTCTGTCCAGCCTCATGATTGTGTTTATATGTCCCCTTCTGTCCAGCCTCCTGATTGTGTTTATATGTCCCCTTCAGTCCAGCCTCATGATTGTGTTTATATGTCCCCTTCAGTCCAGCCTCCTGATTGTGTTTATATGTCCCCTTCTGTCCAGCCTCATGATTGTGTTTATATGTCCCCTTCTGTCCAGCCTCCTGATTGTGTTTATATGTCCCCTTCTGTCCAGCCTCCTGATTGTGTTTATATGTCCCCTTCTGTCCAGCCTCCTGATTGTGTTTATATGTCCCCTTCAGTCCAGCCTCCTGATTGTGTTTATATGTCCCCTTCTGTCCAGCCTCCTGATTGTGTTTATATGTCCCCTTCAGTCCAGCCTCCTGATTGTGTTTATATGTCCCCTTCAGTCCAGCCTCCTGATTGTGTTTATATGTCCCCTTCAGTCCAGCCTCCTGATTGTGTTTATATGTCCCCTTCTGTCCAGCCTCCTGATTGTGTTTATATGTCCCCTTCAGTCCAGCCTCCTGATTGTGTTTATATGTCCCCTTCAGTCCAGCCTCCTGATTGTGTTTATATGTCCCCTTCTGTCCAGCCTCCTGATTGTGTTTATATGTCCCCTTCAGTCCAGCCTCCTGATTGTGTTTATATGTCCCCTTCAGTCCAGCCTCCTGATTGTGTTTATATGTCCCCTTCAGTCCAGCCTCCTGATTGTGTTTATATGTCCCCTTCAGTCCAGCCTCCTGATTGTGTTTATATGTCCCCTTCAGTCCAGCCTCCTGATTGTGTTTATATGTCCCCTTCTGTCCAGCCTCATGATTGTGTTTATATGTCCCCTTCAGTCCAGCCTCCTGATTGTGTTTATATGTCCCCTTCTGTCCAGCCTCATGATTGTGTTTATATGTCCCCTTCAGTCCAG
>NC_090727.1:79448001-79480501 GCF_036898095.1 Palaemon carinicauda | reverse complement strand
CACACCCCTGGAGACTGTTGGGGACTTTTCCCACACCCCTGGAGACTGTTGGGGACTTTCCCACGCCCCTGGAGACTGTAGGGGACTCTCTCACGCCCCTGGAGACAGTTGGGGACTTTTCCACGCCCCTGGAGACTTTTGGGGACTCTCTCACGCCCCTGGAGACTGCTGGGGACTTTCCCATGCCCCTGGAGACTGATGGGAACTTTCATACACCCCTGGAGACTGTTGGGGACTTTCCCATGCCCCTGGAGACTGATGGGAACTTTCATACACCCCTGGAGACTGTTGGGGACTCTCCCATGCTTCTCTTGACTTTCCCACACCCCTATGGATTTTCTCACGCCCATGGTGTCTCTCCCACGCACATGGATACTTCCCCACGCCAATAAATCCTTTCCTACGTCAATGGAGACTTTCCCATGCCCTTGTGGAGCTTCCTACGCGCATGTAGACTTATCCCCATTGGGTTGCAGAATTGTGGATATGATACACAGCATTTAATCAATCAATCAATCAACAGCATTTATTCGTTTTGCTTTTCATGGAATTAAATCATGCTCATAATAAATGAGGATTTAACTCCACTCTCTCTCGTAAACGTCCCTGACTAGTGAACGCCAGACTGGGGTTTAAGTCCCGCTCAAACTCGTTAGTTTCTTTGATCGTTGCAACCTCGCCATCCATGTGAACTAATGAAGGGGGTTTAGAGGAGCATATAGGTCTATCTGCTGAGTCATCAGCAGCCATTGCCTGGCCCTCCTTGGTCCTAGCTTGGTTGGAGAGGGGGCCTCGGCCCTGATCATATGTATATATGGTCAGTCTCTAGGGCATTATCCTGCTCGATAGGGCCATGTCATTGTTCATTGCCTCTGCCATTCATGAGCGGCCTTTAAACCTTTAAACACTAGATTGTTGAGTTCAATTCTCCTCGAAGGTGTAACTTACTGGGGGGGGGGGACCCAAGGAGCTTTGATTGTAGCTTATTGGCTTCGATTATAGCCCCTAGTAGTATGTTTCCCCAGACGGTATTTATTTGAATCCATTTTGTTATCGGATAATTAAATTTTTCATTGATATTTAGATCATAAATCTAATGTTTGTTTATTTGAGGAGGGGGATTGAAAATTAATGGCAATGCATAGACGAGGGAAAATTCAAGGGTTGTTTAATTGAAGATAGTACGTTTAAGGTTTTGATCTAGCAATTAGAAATGTTTGACGAAGTTCATTTACGGTTTTGATCTAACAATTAGAATCGTTTGACGAAGTTCATTTAAGGTTTTAGTCTGTCAATTAGAAACGTTTGACGAAGTTCATTTAAGGTTTTGGTCTAGCTATTAGGAACGTTTGACGGAGTTCATTCAAGGTTTTTATCTAGCCATTAGAAACGTTTGACGAAGTTCATTCAAGGTTTTGATCTAGCAATTAGAAACGTGTGACGAAGTTATGTTAAGGTTTTTATCTAGCAATTAGAAACGTTTGACGAAGTTCATTTAAGGTTTTGATCCAGCAATTATAAACGTTTGACGAAGTTCTTTTAAGGTTTTGATTTAGCAAGTAGAAACGTTTGACGGAGTTCATTCAAGGTTTTGATCTAGCAATTAGAAACGTTTGACGAAGTTCTTTTAAGGTTTTGATCTAGCAATTAGAAACGTTTGACGGAGTTCATTCAAGGTTTTGATCTAGCAATTAGAATCGTTTGACGAAGTTCATTTAAGGTTTTGGTCTAGCTATTAGAAACGTTTGACGAAGTTCATTTACGGTTTTGATCTAACAATTAGAATCGTTTGACGAAGTTCATTTAAGGTTTTAGTCTGTCAATTAGAAACGTTTGACGGAGTTCATTCAAGGTTTTGATCTAGCAATTAGAAACGTTTGACGAAGTTCATTCAAGGTTTTTATCTAGCAATTAGAAACGTTTGACGAAGTTCATTCAAGGTTTTGATCTAGCAATTAGAAACGTGTGACGAAGTTATGTTAAGGTTTTGATTTAGCAAGTAGAAACGTTTGACGGAGTTCATTCAAGGTTTTGATCTAGCAATTAGAAACGTTTGACGAAGTTCTTTTAAGGTTTTGATTTAGCAAGTAGAAACGTTTGACGGAGTTCATTCAAGGTTTTGATCTAGCAATTAGAAACGTTTGACGAAGTTCTTTTAAGGTTTTGATCTAGCAATTAGAAACGTTTGACGAAGTTCTTTTAAGGTTTTGATCTAGCAATTAGAAACGTTTGACGAAGTTCTTTTAAGGTTTTGATCTAGCAATTAGAAACGTTTGACGAAGTTCATTTAAGGTTTTGATCTAGCAATTAGAAACGTTTGACGAAGTTCTTTTAAGGTTTTGATCTCGCAATTAGAAACGTTTGACGAAGTTCTTTTAAGGTTTTGATCTAACAATTAGAAACGTTTGACGAAGTTCATTTAAGGTTTTGATCTAGCAATTAGAAACATTTGACGAAGTTCTTTTAAGGTTTTGATCTAGCAATTAGAAACGTTTGACGAAGTTCTTTTAAGGTTTTGATCTAGCAATTAGAAACGTTTGACGAAGTTCATTTAAGGTTTTGATCTAACAATTATAAACGTTTGACGAAGTTCTTTTAAGGTTTTGATTTAGAAATTAGAAACGTTTGACGGAGTTCATTCAAGGTTTTGATCTAGCAATTAGAAACGTTTGACGAAGTTCTTTTAAGGTTTTGATTTAGCAAGTAGAAACGTTTGACGGAGTTTATTCAAGGTTTTGATCTAGCAATTAGAAACGTTTGACGGAGTTCATTTAAGGTTTTGATCTAGCAATTAGAAACGTTTGACGAAGTTCATTTAAGGTTTTGATTTAGCAAGTAGAAACGTTTGACGAAGTTCATTTAAGGTTTTGATCTAGCAATTAGAAACATTTGACGAAGTTCTTTTAAGGTTTTGATCTAGCAATTAGAAACGTTTGACGAAGTTCGTTTAAGGTTTTGATCTAGCAATTAGAAACGTTTGACGGAGTTCATTCAAGGTTTTTATCTAGCAATTAGAAACGTTTGACGAAGTTCATTTAAGGTTTTGATCTAGCAATTAGAAACGTTTGACGACTTAGTGGAAAAGGAATCCTGGGATTGTTTTTGTTTACTAAAAGGACAGTAGCTATTCTAAGAAATGCTCTATTGATATATATATATATATATATATATATATATATATATATATATATATATATATATATATACATATATATATATATATATATATATATATATATATATATATATATATATACAGTAGAACTTTCTGAAGAATCGTAGAAGAATTTTCATGATGATGACATGGAAAAGCTAGGTAACATTACGTATAAAAGACTGGAGAAAACTGAGTAATTATAGTTAAGGTTTCTAAGTGTATAAATTCAATTTTCCACTGATAAATGAATTGAATAAATCATATCTGTTATTACCATCAATGGGTGACATATTGCTGAAAAAGATTGTTTATTAGAATGAAAATTTTTTTTAGATTAAGACTTTGATTTAAAATATTTACAAAAACGTTTGAGAGATAAGTAAAGAGGCTATACAAAATTATTATTATTATTATTATTATTATTATTATTATTATTATTACTTTCTAAGCTACAACCCTAATTGGAAAAGCAGGATGCTATAAGCCCAGGAGCTCCAACAAGGAAAATAGATCAGTGAGGAAAAGAAAACAAAGAAAAATAAAATTTTTAAAGAAAAGCAACAAGATTAAAATAAATTTCTCCAATATAAACTATAAAAACTTTAACAAAACAAGAGGAAGAGAAATAAGATAAAATAGTGTGCCAAGAGTATTCTCCAACTGGATATTTTCTCAAGGGAGAAAACTAAGCAATTACAGTTAGGGTTTTTAAGAGTATAAATTAAAATTTCTATTGATAAATTAATTGAATAAATTATATATGTTATTAGCCTACCATCAGTGGCTGACATACTGCTGAAAAAGGATTGTTCATTAAAAATGGAAAAAAAAAATATAATAAGACTTCGATTTAAAATATTTACAAAAGCAGTTGGAAGACCCAGGCTTACATGGTTGAGGACTATGAAGCACGAAATAGGAGATGATGAACGGAGAAGTATTGAATTAAAAGCCCAAGATAGAGACGACTGTCGAAATCTAACCGAGGCCCTTTGCCTCAATAGGCGTAGGAAGAGATGTTTCAAAAATAAGTAAAGATGCTATACAGAAATATTATTATTATGCTTTACAAGAGTATCTTCCAACTGGATATTTTCTCAAAGGGGTTATGTAGTGTAAAGTAAGGAAGCAGGTGACCTCGCTTCCAAGGAGATCAAGATATGTTTTCGCCGAACGGAAGTTTTTCCAACGTTCAAAGGAGACTATCTAAGATTGGGCCTCGTATTTTTGTGTGTGGAGAAACATTGCCAATTTTGAAGGATGCTTCGTATGTTTATAGAGAACTTTTCTTTCTTTGGTTAAAACTGGTGGTATCATATCATTGAAAATAAAAGTGAATAGCCGTTGTTTTGATTATGGGTGGCCCTAGTCTTCACCTATGATTTATATATGTTGCTATGCTTATGTCAGTTAGGTTTATACATATATATATATATATATATATATATATATATATATATATATATATATATATATATACATATATATATATACATATATATATATATATATATATATATATATATATATATATATATATATATATATATATATATATATTAGTTTTCTCCGGTCTTGGTTAGCTCTCCTCGTCTCTCGGGTAAGGGAGAGAGAAGTAGTCATACTCGGGTGAGAGAGGGATGCGTATGTGTGCATATGTATCTAGATATTTATCCGTCATTTCTGTCGGGTCGTGCGCTTGTGTGTGTGTGTCCATGTCCAAGAGAAATCTATTTCCTCTTCTACATGATGGCTATTTCTGTGTATACATATATCTGTTCTCTTCATTCTTACGTCTTCTTTGCTTTTGTTTATGGAATGTTTTCTTTTGTTGTATTCTTTATTTTGACATACCTTATGTATTCCTCAATTGGTTGTAAGTTTTGAAGAGTAAAGAAACTAATTTTTTCTTCCTCGTTTTGTGACAAAGTTCTTACTCGAGTGATTATTATTATTATTATTATTATTATTATTATTATTATTATTATTATTATTACTACTACTACTACTACTACTACTACTTGCTAAGCTACAACCCTAGTTGGAAAAGCAGGATGCTATAAGACCAAGGGCTCCAACAGGGAAAATAGTCCAGTAAGGAAAGGAAACAAGGAAAATAAAATATTTTAAGAGCAGTAACATTAAAATGAATATTTCCTATGTAAATTATAAAAAAAACTTCAATAAAACAAGAGGAAGAGAAATGAGATAGAATAGTGTGCCCAAGTGTACCCTCAAGCAAGAGAATTCTAACCCAAGACAGTAGAAGACTATGGTACAGAGGCTATGGCACTACCCAACACTACTGTAGAAAACAATGGTTTGATTTTGAAGTGTCCTTCGTCTAGAATAGCTGCTTACTACAGCTAAAGAGTCTCTTCTACCCTTGTCAAGAAGAAAGTAACCACTGAACAATGACATTGCTGTATTTAAACCCTTTTGCAAGGAAAAATGTTTGGTATTCACAGTGATGTCAGGTGTGTGAGGACAGAGGAAACTGGAAAGAATAGGCCAGACTATTCGGTGAATGAATAGGCAAAGACAAGAGAGAGGGATCCAATGTAGTACTGTCTGGCCAGTTAATGGACTCAATAACTCTCTAGCGGTAGTATCTCAATGGGTGTCTGGTGCCCTGGCCAACCTACCTACTACCTACCAACCTACTACCAATACCGTGACATTGCAGTAGTTAACCCCTTTTGCAAGGAAACATTTTTGGTATTCACAGTGATGTCAGGTGTGTGAGGACAGAGAAGGCTGTGGAAAGATTAGGCCAGACAATTCGGTGTATGAGTAGGCAAAGACAAGATGAGCCGTAACCAGAGAGGGGGATCCAATGTAGTGCTGTCTGGTCTGGCCAGTTAATGGACTCAATGATTCTCTAGCGGTAGTATCTCAGTGGGTGGCTGGTGCCCTGGCCAACCTACCTAATACCTGTGCCCTCACTCTCAATTCGTATTTTATCCTTAAACAAATATTTGAAGGGTTTATGAGGACTCCCTTAGCTCCTTGAAGTATCCAAAAAGTATGTGCATACAAGGGCACACTTCAAGGAAAAGCCTTTGAAGTATTTCAATGAATAGTTTTGAAAACTTCGTACGTGCTTGCTTACTGATAGATAAGATTTTTACTTCCACTTCTTTGATTATCATTATAGTTTATATATGGAAAGTCTTATTTTAATGATGTAACTGTTCTCAAAATGTTTTGTTTTAGTTGTTTATTACGTCTCTTGTAGTTTGTCTATTTCTTTGTTTCCTTTCCTCACGGGGCTATTTTTCCCTGTTAGAGCCCTTGGGCTTATAGCATCCTGCTTTTCCACCTAAGGTTGTAGATTAGACAACAACAACAACAACTATAATAATAATAGTAATAATAATAATAATAATAATAACGATAATAATAATAATAATATACATCTTTTTGTCATTTCATTTTTACGTTGTTATTAATATTGAAATATTTTATATTTTTTATTCATCGCTTCTCATATATAGTTTATTGCTTTATTTAGTTTCCTCTCTGGGTTGTTTTCCACGTTGGAGCCCTTGGGCTTGTAGCATCCTGCTTTCCCAACTAAGTTTATAGTTTAGTTAGTAATAGTTATGATAATATTCATATCACGTTCATATATTTTATATGATTTATATATAAACGTACACAAACATATATACAACCTTAGCAACAAATGCACCCGTTTCTAGATCATTGCAGGACTAAGGCCTCAGAACAATCCTTACTCATGTCAAGGGTTTGGACTTCATCACCACGCTGGCCACTGCTGATTGGTGATGGTGGGAGACTTTATTCTGATCGCTCACAGCAAACCAACTTATTATAGGTGATCCTGTCTAGTACAGCTTTGCTGGTCATGGCGATACACACAAACTTTCACCACGTTAAGGTATCCTGCTGTATATGTATACAGTGAATTTATATATATATATATATATATATATATATATATATATATATATTTATATATATATCTATATATATATATATATATATATATATATATATATATATATATACATACATATATTTATTTATGTACATACACACACACACACACATATATATATATATATATATATATATATATATATATATATATAGATATATATATAAATATATATATGTATGTATGTATGTATATACACACACGCACACATATATATATATATATATATATATATATATATATATATATATATATATATATATATATATATATATATATTTGTGTGTGAGTGGTTATATAATACGTATAATTTGAGCCAATCATTTACGTAAGGATACATTGCTTTTTTATCCGTGTTTATATCCATACCCACTAATAACGTGGTCAGAATTCTCTCTCTCTCTCTCTCTCTCTCTCTCTCTCTCTCTCTCTCTCTCTCTCTCTCTCTCTCTCTCTCTCGTGATACTGTCATGCTGCGCTCGGCCCCACGTGTCTCGCAATGACTGGAATCCAGTTCCCTCGTCTTTAGGAGCAACGATGGCCTTCATCCATCGGGATCAGTTCTCCAATACCGATTAAGACGCTTTTGTTTATCTTGTGACTCGCTGCTGGCTGCTGGCTGCTGGCTGCTGGTTGCTGGTTGCTGGTTGCTGGTTGCTGGCTGCTGGCTGCTGGCTGCTGGTTGCTGGTTGCTGGCTGCTGGCTGCTGGTTGCTGGTTGCTGGCTGCTGGCTGCTGGTTGCTGGTTGCTGGCTACTGGTTGCTGGCTGCTGGTTGCTGGCTGCTGGCTACTGGTTGCTGGCTGCTGGCTACTGGTTGCTGGTTGCTGGCTGCTGGTTGCTGGTTGCTGGCTGCTGGCTGCTGGTTGCTGGTTGCTGGCTGCTGGCTGCTGGTTGCTGGTTGCTGGCTGCTGGCTGCTGGTTGCTGGTTGCTGGCTACTGGTTGCTGGCTGCTGGTTGCTGGCTGCTGGCTACTGGTTGCTGGCTGCTGGCTACTGGTTGCTGGTTGCTGGCTGCTGGTTGCTGGTTGCTGGCTGCTGGCTGCTGGCTACTGGTTGCTGGCTGCTGGCTGCTGGCTACTGGTTGCTGGTTGCTGGCTACTGGTTGCTGGCTGCTGGTTGCTGGCTGCTGGCTGCTGGTTGCTGGTTGCTGGCTACTGGTTGCTGGTTGCTGGCTACTGGTTGCTGGCTGCTGGTTGCTGGTTGCTGGCTACTGGTTGCTGGCTGCTGGCTGCTGGCTGCTGGTTGCTGGCTGCTGGCTGCTGGTTGCTGGTTGCTGGCTACTGGTTGCTGGCTGCTGGTTGCTGGCTGCTGGCTACTGGTTGCTGGCTGCTGGCTACTGGTTGCTGGCTGCTGGCTGCTGGTTGCTGGTTGCTGGCTGCTGGCTGCTGGCTACTGGTTGCTGGCTGCTGGCTGCTGCCTACTGGTTGCTGGCTGCTGGTTGCTGGCTGCTGGCTACTGGTTGCTGGCTGCTGGCTACTGGTTGCTGGTTGCTGGCTGCTGGTTGCTGGTTGCTGGCTGCTGGCTACTGGTTGCTGGCTGCTGGCTACTGGTTGCTGGCTGCTGGTTGCTGGCTACTGGTTGCTGGCTGCTGGCTACTGGTTGCTGGCTGCTGGTTGCTGGTTGCTGGCTACTGGTTGCTGGCTGCTGGCTGCTGGCTGCTGGTTGCTGGCTGCTGGTTGCTGGTTGCTGGCTACTGGTTGCTGGCTGCTGGTTGCTGGCTGCTGGCTACTGGTTGCTGGCTGCTGGCTACTGGTTGCTGGTTGCTGGCTGCTGGTTGCTGGCTGCTGGCTGCTTGCTACTGGTTGCTGGCTGCTGGCTGCTGGCTACTGGTTGCTGGTTGCTGGCTACTGGTTGCTGGCTGCTGGCTACTGGTTGCTGGCTGCTGGTTGCTGGTTGCTGGTTGCTGGCTGCTGGCTACTGGTTGCTGGCTGCTGGTTGCTGGTTGCTGGCTGCTGGTTGCTGGTTGCTGGCTACTGGTTGCTGGCTGCTGGTTGCTGGCTGCTGGCTACTGGTTGCTGGCTGCTGGCTACTGGTTGCTGGTTGCTGGCTACTGGTTGCTGGCTGCTGGCTGCTGGTTGCTGGCTGCTGGCTACTGGTTGCTGGTTGCTGGTTGCTGGCTACTGGTTGCTGGTTGCTGGCTACTGGTTGCTGGTTGCTGGCTGCTGGTTGCTGGTTGCTGGCTACTGGTTGCTGGTTGCTGGCTGCTGGCTACTGGTTGCTGGTTGCTGGCTACTGGTTGCTGGCTGCTGGTTGCTGGTTGCTGGCTGCTGGCTGCTGGTTGCTGGCTACTGGTTGCTGGTTGCTGGTTGCTGGTTGCTGGTTGCTGGCTACTGGTTGCTGGTTGCTGGCTACTGGTTGCTGGCTGCTGGTTGCTGGCTGCTGGCTGCTGGTTGCTGGTTGCTGGCTACTGGTTGCTGGCTGCTGGTTGCTGGCTGCTGGCTGCTGGTTGCTGGTTGCTGGCTACTGGTTGCTGGCTACTGGTTGCTGGTTGCTGGCTACTGGTTGCTGGCTGCTGGTTGCTGGCTGCTGGCTGCTGGTTGCTGGTTGCTGGCTACTGGTTGCTGGTTGCTGGTTGCTGGCTACTGGTTGCTGGTTGCTGGCTACTGGTTGCTGGCTGCTGGTTGCTGGCTGCTGGCTGCTGGTTGCTGGTTGCTGGCTACTGGTTGCTGGCTACTGGTTGCTGGTTGCTGGCTACTGGTTGCTGGCTGCTGGTTGCTGGTTGCTGGCTGCTGGCTGCTGGTTGCTGGTTGCTGGCTACTGGTTGCTGGCTGCTGGTTGCTGGCTGCTGGCTACTGGTTACTGGCTGCTGGCTACTGGTTGCTGGTTGCTGGCTACTGGTTGCTGGCTGCTGGCTGCTGGTTGCTGGCTGCTGGCTACTGGTTGCTGGTTGCTGGTTGCTGGCTACTGGTTGCTGGTTGCTGGCTACTGGTTGCTGGCTGCTGGTTGCTGGCTGCTGGCTACTGGTTGCTGGTTGCTGGCTACTGGTTGCTGGCTGCTGGCTACTGGTTGCTGGCTGCTGGCTGCTGGCTACTGGTTGCTGGCTGCTGGCTACTGGTTGCTGGCTACTGGTTGCTGGTTGCTGGCTACTGGTTGCTGGCTGCTGGCTACTGGTTGCTGGCTGCTGGCTGCTGGTTGCTGGCTGCTGGCTACTGGTTGCTGGTTGCTGGCTACTGGTTGCTGGTTGCTGGCTGCTGGCTACTGGTTGCTGGCTACTGGTTGCTGGTTGCTGGCTGCTGGCTACTGGTTGCTGGCTGCTGGTTGCTGGCTGCTGGGTGCTGGCTACTGGTTGCTGGTTGCTGGCTACTGGTTGCTGACTGCTGGCTACTGGTTGCTGGCTGCTGGCTACTGGTTGCTGGTTGCTGGCTGCTGGCTACTGGCTGCTGGCTACTGGTTGCTGGTTGCTGGCTGCTGGCTGCTGGTCTTTGTCCTCTAGTTGATTAGAAACGGCTGCATTGTTGTGGTGATGAAAACTGGCCAAACACCAAACATGAATAAGGACATGTCTGAGGTCTTTGTCCTCTAGTTGATTAGAAACGGCTGCATTGTTGTGGTGATGAAAACTGGCCAAACCCCAGATATGAATAAGGACATGTCTGAGGTCTTTGTCCTCTAGTTGATTAGGAACGGCTACATTGTTGTGGTGATGAAAACTGGCCAAACCCCAGATATGAATAAGGACATGTCTGAGGTCTTTGTCCTCTAGTTGATTAGGAACGGCTACATTGTTGTGGTGATGAAAACTGGCCAAACACCAAACATGAAAAAGGACATGTCAGAGGTCTTTGTCCTCTAGTTGATTAGAAACGGCTGCATTGTTGTGGTGATGAAAACTGGCCAAACACCATACATGAATAAGGACATGTCTGAGGTCTTTGTCCTCTAGTTGATTAGAAACGGCTGCATTGTTGTGGTGATGAAAACTGGCCAAACCCCAGATATGAATAAGGACATGTCTGAGGTCTTTGTCCTCTAGTTGATTAGAAACGGCTGCATTGTTGTGGTGATGAAAACTGGCCAAACCCCAGATATGAATAAGGACATGTCTGAGGTCTTTGTCCTCTAGTTGATTAGGAACGGCTACATTGTTGTGGTGATGAAAACTGGCCAAACACCAAACATGAATAAGGACATGTCAGAGGTCTTTGTCCTCTAGTTGATTAGAAACGGCTGCATTGTTGTGGTGATGAAAACTGGCCAAACACCAAACATGAATAAGGACATGTCAGAGGTCTTTGTCCTCTAGTTGATTAGAAACGGCTGCATTGTTGTGGTGATTAAAACTGGCCAAACACCAAACATGAATAAGGACATGTCAGAGGTCTTTGTCCTCTAGTTGATTAGAAACGGCTGCATTGTTGTGGTGATGAAAACTGGCCAAACACCAAACATGAATAAGGACATGTCAGAGGTCTTTGTCCTGTAGTTGATTAGAAACGGCTGCATTGTTGTGGTGATGAAAACTGGCCAAACACCAAACATGAATAAGGACATGTCTGAGGTCTTTGTCCTCTAGTTGATTAGAAACGGCTGCATTGTTGTGGAGATGAAAACTGGCCAAACCCCAGATTTGAATAAGGACATGTCTGAGGTCTTTGTCATCTAGTTGATTAGAAACGGCTGCATTGTTATGGAGATGAAAACTGGCCAAACCCCAGATATGAATAAGGACATGTCTGAGGTCTTTGTCCTCTAGTTGATTAGAAACGGCTGCATTGTTGTGGTGATGAAAACTGGCCAAACACCAAACATGAATAAGGACATGTCTGAGGTCTTTGTCCTCTAGTTGATTAGAAACGGCTGCATTGATATGGTGATGAAAACTGGCCAAACCCCAGCCATGAATAAGGACATGTCTGAGGTCTTTGTCCTCTAGTTGATTAGAAACGGCTGCATTGATGTGGTGATGAAAACTGGCCAAACCCCAGCCATGAATAAGGACATGTCTGAGGTCTTTGTCCTCTAGTTGATTAGAAATGGCTGCATTGATGTGGTGATGAAAACTGGCCAAACACCATACATGAATAAGGACATGTCTGAGGTCTTTGTCCTCTAGTTGATTAGAAACGGCTGCATTGATGTGGTGATGAAAACTGGCCAAACCCCAGCCATGAATAAGGACATGTCTGAGGTCTTTGTCCTCTAGTTGATTAGAAACGGCTGCATTGATATGGTGATGAAAACTGGCCAAACCCCAGCCATGAATAAGGACATGTCTGAGGTCTTTGTCCTCTAGTTGATTAGAAACGGCTGCATTGATGTGGTGATGAAAACTGGCCAAACCCCAGCCATGAATAAGGACATGTCTGAGGTCTTTGTCCTCTAGTTGATTAGAAACGGCTGCATTGATGTGGTGATGAAAACTGGCCAAACCCCAGCCATGAATAAGGACATGTCTGAGGTCTTTGTCCTCTAGTTGATTAGAAACGGCTGCATTGATGTGGTGATGAAAACTGGCCAAACCCCAGATATGAATAAGGACATGTCAGAGGTCTTTGTCCTCTAGTTGATTAGAAACGGCTGCATTGATGTGGTGATGAAAACTGGCCAAACACCAAACATGAATAAGGACATGTCTGAGGTCTTTGTCCTCTAGTTGATCAGAAACGGCTGCATTGTTGTGGTGATGAAAACTGGCCAAACACAAAACATGAATAAGGACATGTCAGAGGTCTTTGTCCTCTAGTTGATTAGAAACGGCTGCATTGTTGTGGTGATGAAAACTGGCCAAACCCCAGATATGAATAAGGACATGTCTGAGGTCTTTGTCCTCTAGTTGATTAGAAACGGCTGCATTGTTGTGGTGATGAAAACTGGCCAAACCCCAGATATGAATAAGGACATGTCTGAGGTCTTTGTCCTCTAGTTGATTAGAAACGGCTGCATTGTTGTGTTGATGAAAACTGGCCTAACCCCAGATATGAATAAGGACATGTCTGAGGTCTTCGTCATTTAGTTTATTAGAAACGGCTGCATTGTTGTGGTGATGAAAACTGGCCAAACACCAAACATGAATAAGGACATGTCAGAGGTCTTTGTCCTCTAGTTGATTAGAAACGGCTGCATTGTTGTGGTGATGAAAACTGGCCAAACACCAAACATGAATAAGGACATGTCTGAGGTCTTTGTCCTCTAGTTGATTAGAAACGGCTGCATTGTTGTGGTGATGAAAACTGGCCAAACCCCAGATATGAATAAGGACATGTCAGAGGTCTTTGTCCTCTAGTTGATTAGAAACGGCTGCATTGTTGTGGTGAAGAAAACTGGCCAAACACCATACATGAATAAGGACATGTCAGAGGTCTTTGTCCTCTAGTTGATTAGAAACGGCTGCATTGTTGTGGTGATGAAAACTGGCCAAACCCCAGATATGAATAAGGACATGTCTGAGGTCTTTGTCCTCTAGTTGATTAGAAACGGCTGCATTGTTGTGGTGATGAAAACTGGCCAAACACCAAACATGAATAAGGACATGTCAGAGGTCTTTGTCCTCTAGTTGATTAGAAACGGCTGCATTGTTGTGGTGATGAAAACTGGCCAAACACCAAACATGAATAAGGACATGTCTGAGGTCTTTGTCCTCTAGTTGATTAGAAACGGCTGCATTGTTGTGGTGATGAAAACTGGCCAAACCCCAGATATGAATAAGGACATGTCTGAGGTCTTTGTCCTCTAGTTGATTAGAAACGGCTGCATTGTTGTGTTGATGAAAACTGGCCAAACCCCAGATATGAATAAGGACATGTCTGAGGTCTTTGTCATTTAGTTGATTAGAAACGGCTGCATTGTTGTGGTGAAGAAAACTGGACAAACCCCAGACTGGAATAAGGACATGTCAGAGGTGTTTGTCCTGTAGTGGATTAGAAACGGCTGCATTGTTGTGTTGATGAAAACTGGCCAAACCCCAGATATGAATAAGGACATGTCTGAGGTCTTTGTCCTCTAGTTGATTAGAAACGGCTGCATTGTTGTGGTGATGAAAACTGGCCAAACCCCAGATAGGAATAAGGACATGTCTGAGGTCTTTGTCCTCTAGTTGATTAGAAACGGCTGCATTGTTGTGGTGATGAAAACTGGCCAAACACCAAACATGAATAAGGACATGTCTGAGGTCTTTGTTCTATAGTGGATTAGAAACGGCTGCATTGTTGTGGTGATGAAAACTGGCCAAATACCAAACATGAATAAGGACATGTCTGAGGTCTTTGTCCTCTAGTTGATTAGAAACGGCTGCATTGTTGTGGTGATGAAAACTGGCCAAACACCAAACATGAATAAGGACATGTCAGAGGTCTTTGTCCTCTAGTTGATTAGAAACGGCTGCATTGTTGTGGTGATGAAAACTGGCCAAACACCAAACATGAATAAGGACATGTCTGAGGTCTTTGTTCTATAGTGGATTAGAAACGGCTGCATTGTTGTGGTGATGAAAACTGGCCAAACACCAAACATGAATAAGGACATGTCTGAGGTCTTTGTCATCTAGTTGATTAGAAACGGCTGCATTGTTGTGGTGATGAAAACTGGCCAAACACCAAACTTGAATAAGGACATGTCAGAGGTCTTTGTCCTCTAGTTGATTAGAAACGGCTGCATTGTTGTGGTGATGAAAACTGGCCAAACACCAAACATGAATAAGGACATGTCAGAGGTCTTTGTCCTCTAGTTGATTAGAAACGGCTGCATTGTTGTGGTGATGAAAACTGGCCAAACCCCAGATATGAATAAGGACATGTCTGAGGTCTTTGTCCTCTAGTTGATTAGAAACGGCTGCATTTTTGTGGTGATGAAAACTGGCCAAACACCATACATGAATAAGGACATGTCAGAGGTCTTTGTCCTCTAGTTGATTAGAAACGGCTGCATTGTTGTGGTGATGAAAACTGGCCAAACCCCAGATATGAATAAGGACATGTCAGAGGTCTTTGTCCTCTAGTTGATCAGAAACGGCTGCATTGTTGTGGTGATGAAAACTGGCCAAACACAAAACATGAATAAGGACATGTCTGAGGTCTTTGTCCTCTAGTTGATTAGAAACAGCTGTATTGTTGTGGTGATGAAAACTGGCCAAACCCCAGATTTGAATAAGGACATGTCTGAGGTCTTTGTCCTCTAGTTGATTAGAAACGGCTGCATTGTTGTGGTGATGAAAACTGGCCAAACCCCAGATAGGAATAAGGACATGTCTGAGGTATTTGTCCTCTAGTTGATTAGAAACGGCTGCATTGTTGTGGTGATGAAAACTGGCAAAACCCCAGATTTGAATAAGGACATGTCTGAGGTCTTTGTCCTCTAGTTGATTAGAAACGGCTGCATTGTTGTGGTGATGAAAACTGGCCAAACCCCAGATAGGAATAAGGACATGTCTGAGGTCTTTGTCCTCTAGTTGATTAGAAACAGCTGCATTGTTGTGGTGATGAAAACTGGCCAAACCCCAGATAGGAATAAGGACATGTCTGAGGTCTTTGTCCTCTAGTTGATTAGAAACGGCTGCATTGTTGTGGTGATGAAAACTGGCCAAACCCCAGATAGGAATAAGGACATGTCTGAGGTCTTTGTCCTCTAGTTGATTAGAAACGGCTGCATTGTTGTGGTGATGAAAACTGGCCAAACCCCAGATAGGAATAAGGACATGTCTGAGGTCTTTGTCCTCTAGTTGATTAGAAACGGCTGCATTGTTGTGGTGATGAAAACTGGCCAAACCCCAGATAGGAATAAGGACATGTCTGAGGTCTTTGTCCTCTAGTTGATTAGAAACGGCTGCATTGTTGTGGTGATGAAAACTGGCCAAACCCCAGATAGGAATAAGGACATGTCTGAGGTCTTTGTCCTCTAGTTGATTAGAAACGGCTGCATTGTTGTGGTGATGAAAACTGGCCAAACCCCAGATAGGAATAAGGACATGTCTGAGGTCTTTGTCCTCTAGTTGATTAGAAACAGCTGCATTGTTGTGGTGATGAAAACTGGCAAAACCCCAGATTTGAATAAGGACATGTCTGAGGTCTTTGTCCTCTAGTTGATTAGAAACGGCTGCATTGTTGTGGTGATGAAAACTGGCCAAACCCCAGATAGGAATAAGGACATGTCTGAGGTCTTTGTCCTCTAGTTGATTAGAAACGGCTGCATTGTTGTGGTGATGAAAACTGGCAAAACCCCAGATATGAATAAGGACATGTCTGAGGTCTTTGTCCTCTAGTTGATTAGAAACGGCTGCATTGTTGTGGTGATGAAAACTGGCCAAACCCCAGATAGGAATAAGGACATGTCTGAGGTCTTTGTCCTCTAGTTGATCAGAAACGGCTGCATTGTTGTGGTGATGAAAACTGGCCAAACACAAAACATGAATAAGGACATGTCTGAGGTCTTTGTCCTGTAGTTGATTAGAAACAGCTGCATTGTTGTGGTGATGAAAACTGGCCAAACCCCAGATATGAATAAGGACATGTCTGAGGTCTTTGTCCTCTAGTTGATCAGAAACGGCTGCATTGTTGTGGTGATGAAAACTGGCCAAACACAAAACATGAATAAGGACATGTCAGAGGTCTTTGTCCTCTAGTTGATTAGAAACGGCTGCATTGTTGTGGTGATGAAAACTGGCAAAACCCCAGATTTGAATAAGGACATGTCTGAGGTCTTTGTCCTCTAGTTGATTAGAAACGGCTGCATTGTTGTGGTGATGAAAACTGGCCAAACCCCAGATAGGAATAAGGACATGTCTGAGGTCTTTGTCCTCTAGTTGATCAGAAACGGCTGCATTGTTGTGGTGATGAAAACTGGCCAAACACAAAACATGAATAAGGACATGTCTGAGGTCTTTGTCCTGTAGTTGATTAGAAACAGCTGCATTGTTGTGGTGATGAAAACTGGCCAAACCCCAGATATGAATAAGGACATGTCTGAGGTCTTTGTCCTCTAGTTGATCAGAAACGGCTGCATTGTTGTGGTGATGAAAACTGGCCAAACACAAAACATGAATAAGGACATGTCAGAGGTCTTTGTCCTCTAGTTGATTAGAAACGGCTGCATTGTTGTGGTGATGAAAACTGGCAAAACCCCAGATTTGAATAAGGACATGTCTGAGGTCTTTGTCCTCTAGTTGATTAGAAACGGCTGCATTGTTGTGGTGATGAAAACTGGCCAAACCCCAGATTTGAATAAGGACATGTCTGAGGTCTTTGTCCTCTAGTTGATCAGAAACGGCTGCATTGTTGTGGTGATGAAAACTGGCCAAACACAAAACATGAATAAGGACATGTCAGAGGTCTTTGTCCTCTAGTTGATTAGAAACGGCTGCATTGTTGTGGTGATGAAAACTGGCAAAACCCCAGATTTGAATAAGGACATGTCTGAGGTCTTTGTCCTATAGTGGATTAGAAACGGCTGCATTGTTGTGGTGATGAAAACTGGCCAAACCCCAGATATGAATAAGGACATGTCTGAGGTCTTTGTCCTCTAGTTGATCAGAAACGGCTGCATTGTTGTGGTGATGAAAACTGGCCAAACACAAAACATGAATAAGGACATGTCTGAGGTCTTTGTCCTCTAGTTGATTAGAAACGGCTGCATTGTTGTGGTGATGAAAACTGGCAAAACCCCAGATTTGAATAAGGACATGTCTGAGGTCTTTGTCCTCTAGTTGATTAGAAACGGCTGCATTGTTGTGGTGATGAAAACTGGCCAAACCCCAGATATGAATAAGGACATGTCTGAGGTCTTTGTCCTCTAGTTGATTAGAAACGGCTGCATTGTTGTGGTGAAGAAAACTGGCCAAACCCCAGATATGAATAAGGACATGTCTGAGGTCTTTGTCCTCTAGTTGATCAGAAACGGCTGCATTGTTGTGGTGATTAAAAGTGGTCAAACCCCATACATGAATGACATGTCTGAGGTCTTTGTCCTCTAGTTGATTAGAAACGGCTGCATTGTTGTGGTGATTTTAAAGTGGTCAAACCCCATACATGAATGACATGTCTGAGGTCTTTGTCCTCTAGTTGATCAGAAACGGCTGCATTGTTGTGGTGATGAAAACTGGCCAAACACAAAACATGAATAAGGACATGTCAGAGGTCTTTGTCCTCTAGTTGATTAGAAACGGCTGCATTGTTGTGGTGATGAAAACTGGCAAAACCCCAGATTTGAATAAGGACATGTCTGAGGTCTTTGTCCTATAGTGGATTAGAAACGGCTGCATTGTTGTGGTGATGAAAACTGGCCAAACCCCAGATATGAATAAGGACATGTCTGAGGTCTTTGTCCTCTAGTTGATCAGAAACGGCTGCATTGTTGTGGTGATGAAAACTGGCCAAACACAAAACATGAATAAGGACATGTCTGAGGTCTTTGTCCTCTAGTTGATTAGAAACAGCTGCATTGTTGTGGTGATGAAAACTGGCCAAACCCCAGATATGAATAAGGACATGTCTGAGGTCTTTGTCCTCTAGTTGATTAGAAACGGCTGCATTGTTGTGGTGAAGAAAACTGGCCAAACACAAAACATGAATAAGGACATGTCAGAGGTCTTTGTCCTCTAGTTGATTAGAAACGGCTGCATTGTTGTGGTGATGAAAACTGGCCAAACACCAAACATGAATAAGGACATGTCAGAGGTCTTTGTCCTCTAGTTGATTAGAAATGGATGCATTGTTGTGGTGATGAAAACTGGCCAAACACCAAACATGAATAAGGACATGTCTGAGGTCTTTGTCCTGTAGTTGATTAGAAACGGCTGCATTGTTGTGGTGATGAAAACTGGCAAAACCCCAGATTTGAATAAGGACATGTCTGAGGTCTTTGTCCTCTAGTTGATCAGAAACGGCTGCATTGTTGTGGTGATGAAAACTGGCCAAACACAAAACATGAATAAGGACATGTCTGAGGTGTTTGTCCTCTAGTTGATTAGAAACAGCTGCATTGTTGTGGTGATGAAAACTGGCCAAACACCATACATGAATAAGGACATGTCAGAGGTCTTTGTCCTTTAGTTGATTAGAAACGGCTGCATTGTTGTGGTGATGAAAACTGGCCAAACCCCAGATATGAATAAGGACATGTCTGAGGTCTTTGTCCTCTAGTTGATTAGAAACAGCTGCATTGTTGTGGTGATTAAAAGTGGCAAAACCCCAGATTTGAATAAGGACATGTCTGAGGTCTTTGTCCTCTAGTTGATCAGAAACGGCTGCATTGTTGTGGTGATGAAAACTGGCCAAACACAAAACATGAATAAGGACATGTCTGAGGTCTTTGTCCTCTAGTTGATTAGAAACGGCTGCATTGTTGTGGTGATGAAAACTGGCCAAACCCCAGATATGAATAAGGACATGTCTGAGGTCTTTGTCCTCTAGTTGATCAGAAACGGCTGCATTGTTGTGGTGATGAAAACTGGCCAAACACAAAACATGAATAAGGACATGTCTGAGGTCTTTGTCCTCTAGTTGATTAGAAACGGCTGCATTGTTGTGGTGATGAAAACTGGCCAAACACCATACATGAATAAGGACATGTCAGAGGTCTTTGTCCTCTAGTTGATTAGAAACGGCTGCATTGTTGTGGTGATGAAAACTGGCTAAACCCCAGATATGAATAAGGACATGTCTGAGGTCTTTGTCCTCTAGTTGATTAGAAACGGCTGCATTGTTGTGGTGATGAAAACTGGCCAAACACCATACATGAATAAGGACATGTCAGAGGTCTTTGTCCTTTAGTTGATTAGAAACGGCTGCATTGTTGTGGTGATGAAAACTGGCCAAACCCCAGATATGAATAAGGACATGTCTGAGGTCTTTGTCCTCTAGTTAATCAGAAACGGCTGCATTGTTGTGGTGATGAAAACTGGCCAAACACAAAACATGAATAAGGACATGTCTGAGGTCTTTGTCCTCTAGTTGATTAGAAACGGTTGCATTGTTGTGGTGATGAAAACTGGCAAAACCCCAGATTTGAATAAGGACATGTCTGAGGTCTTTGTCCTCTAGTTGATTAGAAACGGCTGCATTGTTGTGGTGATGAAAACTGGCCAAACCCCAGATATGAATAAGGACATGTCTGAGGTCTTTGTCCTCTAGTTGATTAGAAACGGCTGCATTGTTGTGGTGAAGAAAACTGGCCAAACCCCAGATATGAATAAGGACATGTCTGAGGTCTTTGTCCTCTAGTTGATCAGAAACGGCTGCATTGTTGTGGTGATTAAAAGTGGTCAAACCCCATACATGAATGACATGTCTGAGGTCTTTGTCCTCTAGTTGATTAGAAACGGCTGCATTGTTGTGGTGATTAAAAGTGGTCAAACCCCATACATGAAGGACATGTCTGAGGTCTTTGTCCTCTAGTTGATCAGAAACGGCTGCATTGTTGTGGTGATGAAAACTGGCCAAACACAAAACATGAATAAGGACATGTCAGAGGTCTTTGTCCTCTAGTTGATTAGAAACGGCTGCATTGTTGTGGTGATGAAAACTGGCAAAACCCCAGATTTGAATAAGGACATGTCTGAGGTCTTTGTCCTATAGTGGATTAGAAACGGCTGCATTGTTGTGGTGATGAAAACTGGCCAAACCCCAGATATGAATAAGGACATGTCTGAGGTCTTTGTCCTCTAGTTGATCAGAAACGGCTGCATTGTTGTGGTGATGAAAACTGGCCAAACACAAAACATGAATAAGGACATGTCTGAGGTCTTTGTCCTCTAGTTGATTAGAAACAGCTGCATTGTTGTGGTGATGAAAACTGGCCAAACCCCAGATATGAATAAGGACATGTCTGAGGTCTTTGTCCTCTAGTTGATTAGAAACGGCTGCATTGTTGTGGTGAAGAAAACTGGCCAAACACAAAACATGAATAAGGACATGTCAGAGGTCTTTGTCCTCTAGTTGATTAGAAACGGCTGCATTGTTGTGGTGATGAAAACTGGCCAAACACCAAACATGAATAAGGACATGTCAGAGGTCTTTGTCCTCTAGTTGATTAGAAATGGATGCATTGTTGTGGTGATGAAAACTGGCCAAACACCAAACATGAATAAGGACATGTCTGAGGTCTTTGTCCTGTAGTTGATTAGAAACGGCTGCATTGTTGTGGTGATGAAAACTGGCAAAACCCCAGATTTGAATAAGGACATGTCTGAGGTCTTTGTCCTCTAGTTGATCAGAAACGGCTGCATTGTTGTGGTGATGAAAACTGGCCAAACACAAAACATGAATAAGGACATGTCTGAGGTCTTTGTCCTCTAGTTGATTAGAAACAGCTGCATTGTTGTGGTGATGAAAACTGGCAAAACCCCAGATTTGAATAAGGACATGTCTGAGGTCTTTGTCCTCTAGTTGATTAGAAACAGCTGCATTGTTGTGGTGATGAAAACTGGCAAAACCCCAGATTTGAATAAGGACATGTCTGAGGTCTTTGTCCTCTAGTTGATTAGAAACGGCTGCATTGTTGTGGTGATGAAAACTGGCCAAACACAAAACATGAATAAGGACATGTCAGAGGTCTTTGTCCTCTAGTTGATTAGAAACAGCTGCATTGTTGTGGTGATGAAAACTGGCCAAACACCAAACATGAATAAGGACATGTCTGAGGTCTTTGTCCTGTAGTTGATTAGAAACGGCTGCATTGTTGTGGTGATGAAAACTGGCAAAACCCCACATTTGAATAAGGACATGTCTGAGGTCTTTGTCCTCTAGTTGATCAGAAACGGCTGCATTGTTGTGGTGATGAAAACTGGCCAAACACAAAACATGAATAAGGACATGTGTGAGGTCTTTGTCCTGTAGTTGATTAGAAACAGCTGCATTGTTGTGGTGATGAAAACTGGCAAAACCCCAGATTTGAATAAGGACATGTCTGAGGTCTTTGTCCTGTAGTTGATCAGAAACGGCTGCATTGTTGTGGTGATGAAAACTGGCCAAACACAAAACATGAATAAGGACATGTCTAAGGTCTTTGTCCTCTAGTTGATTAGAAACGGCTGCATTGTTGTGGTGATGAAAACTGGCAAAACCCCAGATTTGAATAAAGACATGTCTGAGGTCTTTGTCCTCTAGTTGATCAGAAACGGCTGCATTGTTGTGGTGATGAAAACTGGCCAAACACAAAACATGAATAAGGACATGTCTGAGGTCTTTGTCCTCTAGTTGATTAGAAACGGCTGCATTGTTGTGGTGATGAAAACTGGCCAAACCCCAGATTTGAATAAGGACATGTCTGAGGTCTTTGTCCTCTAGTTGATTAGAAACAGCTGCATTGTTGTGGTGATGAAAACTGGCCAAACACAAAACATGAATAAGGACATGTCTGAGGTCTTTGTCCTCTAGTTGATTAGAAACAGCTGCATTGTTGTGGTGATGAAAACTGGCAAAACCCCAGATTTGAATAAGGACATGTCTGAGGTCTTTGTCCTCTAGTTGATTAGAAACGGCTGCATTGTTGTGGTGATTAAAAGTGGTCAAACCCCATACATGAATGACATGTCTGAGGTCTTTGTCCTCTAGTTGATTAGAAACGGCTGCATTGTTGTGGTGAAGAAAACTGGCCAAACCCCAGATATGAATAAGGACATGTCTGAGGTCTTTGTCCTCTAGTTGATTAGAAACAGCTGCATTGTTGTGGTGATGAAAACTGGCAAAACCCCAGATTTGAATAAGGACATGTCTGAGGTCTTTGTCCTCTAGTTGATCAGAAACGGCTGCATTGTTGTGGTGATTAAAAGTGGTCAAACCCCATACATGAATGACATGTCTGAGGTCTTTGTCCTCTAGTTGATTAGAAACGGCTGCATTGTTGTGGTGATTAAAAGTGGTCAAACCCCATACATGAATGACATGTCTGAGGTCTTTGTCCTCTAGTTGATCAGAAACGGCTGCATTGTTGTGGTGATTAAAACTGGCCAAACACAAAACATGAATAAGGACATGTCAGAGGTCTTTGTCCTCTAGTTGATTAGAAACGGCTGCATTGTTGTGGTGATGAAAACTGGCAAAACCCCAGATTTGAATAAGGACATGTCTGAGGTCTTTGTCCTGTAGTTGATTAGAAATGGCTGCATTGTTGTGGTGATGAAAACTGGCCAAACCCCAGATTTGAATAAGGACATGTCTGAGGTCTTTGTCCTCTAGTTGATTAGAAACAGCTGCATTGTTGTGGTGATGAAAACTGGCAAAACCCCAGATTTGAATAAGGACATGTCTGAGGTCTTTGTCCTCTAGTTGATCAGAAACGGCTGCATTGTTGTGGTGATGAAAACTGGCCAAACACAAAACATGAATAAGGACATGTCAGAGGTCTTTGTCCTCTAGTTGATTAGAAACGGCTGCATTGTTGTGGTGATGAAAACTGGCAAAACCCCAGATTTGAATAAGGACATGTCTGAGGTCTTTGTCCTATAGTGGATTAGAAACGGCTGCATTGTTGTGGTGATGAAAACTGGCCAAACCCCAGATATGAATAAGGACATGTCTGAGGTCTTTGTCCTCTAGTTGATTAGAAACGGCTGCATTGTTGTGGTGATGAAAACTGGCAAAACCCCAGATTTGAATAAGGACATGTCTGAGGTCTTTGTCCTCTAGTTGATTAGAAACGGCTGCATTGTTGTGGTGATGAAAACTGGCCAAACCCCAGATAGGAATAAGGACATGTCTGAGGTCTTTGTCCTCTAGTTGATTAGAAACAGCTGCATTGTTGTGGTGATGAAAACTGGCCAAACCCCAGATAGGAATAAGGACATGTCTGAGGTCTTTGTCCTCTAGTTGATTAGAAACGGCTGCATTGTTGTGGTGATGAAAACTGGCCAAACCCCAGATAGGAATAAGGACATGTCTGAGGTCTTTGTCCTCTAGTTGATTAGAAACGGCTGCATTGTTGTGGTGATGAAAACTGGCCAAACCCCAGATAGGAATAAGGACATGTCTGAGGTCTTTGTCCTCTAGTTGATTAGAAACGGCTGCATTGTTGTGGTGATGAAAACTGGCCAAACCCCAGATAGGAATAAGGACATGTCTGAGGTCTTTGTCCTCTAGTTGATTAGAAACGGCTGCATTGTTGTGGTGATGAAAACTGGCCAAACCCCAGATAGGAATAAGGACATGTCTGAGGTCTTTGTCCTCTAGTTGATTAGAAACGGCTGCATTGTTGTGGTGATGAAAACTGGCCAAACCCCAGATAGGAATAAGGACATGTCTGAGGTCTTTGTCCTCTAGTTGATTAGAAACAGCTGCATTGTTGTGGTGATGAAAACTGGCCAAACCCCAGATTTGAATAAGGACATGTCTGAGGTCTTTGTCCTCTAGTTGATTAGAAACGGCTGCATTGTTGTGGTGATGAAAACTGGCCAAACCCCAGATAGGAATAAGGACATGTCTGAGGTCTTTGTCCTCTAGTTGATTAGAAACGGCTGCATTGTTGTGGTGATGAAAACTGGCAAAACCCCAGATAGGAATAAGGACATGTCTGAGGTCTTTGTCCTCTAGTTGATTAGAAACGGCTGCATTGTTGTGGTGATGAAAACTGGCCAAACCCCAGATAGGAATAAGGACATGTCTGAGGTCTTTGTCCTCTAGTTGATCAGAAACGGCTGCATTGTTGTGGTGATGAAAACTGGCCAAACACAAAACATGAATAAGGACATGTCTGAGGTCTTTGTCCTGTAGTTGATTAGAAACAGCTGCATTGTTGTGGTGATGAAAACTGGCCAAACCCCAGATATGAATAAGGACATGTCTGAGGTCTTTGTCCTCTAGTTGATCAGAAACGGCTGCATTGTTGTGGTGATGAAAACTGGCCAAACACAAAACATGAATAAGGACATGTCAGAGGTCTTTGTCCTCTAGTTGATTAGAAACGGCTGCATTGTTGTGGTGATGAAAACTGGCAAAACCCCAGATTTGAATAAGGACATGTCTGAGGTCTTTGTCCTCTAGTTGATTAGAAACGGCTGCATTGTTGTGGTGATGAAAACTGGCAAAACCCCAGATTTGAATAAGGACATGTCTGAGGTCTTTGTCCTCTAGTTGATCAGAAACGGCTGCATTGTTGTGGTGATGAAAACTGGCCAAACACAAAACATGAATAAGGACATGTCAGAGGTCTTTGTCCTCTAGTTGATTAGAAACGGCTGCATTGTTGTGGTGATGAAAACTGGCAAAACCCCAGATTTGAATAAGGACATGTCTGAGGTCTTTGTCCTATAGTGGATTAGAAACGGCTGCATTGTTGTGGTGATGAAAACTGGCCAAACCCCAGATATGAATAAGGACATGTCTGAGGTCTTTGTCCTCTAGTTGATCAGAAACGGCTGCATTGTTGTGGTGATGAAAACTGGCCAAACACAAAACATGAATAAGGACATGTCTGAGGTCTTTGTCCTCTAGTTGATTAGAAACGGCTGCATTGTTGTGGTGATGAAAACTGGCAAAACCCCAGATTTGAATAAGGACATGTCTGAGGTCTTTGTCCTCTAGTTGATTAGAAACGGCTGCATTGTTGTGGTGATGAAAACTGGCCAAACCCCAGATATGAATAAGGACATGTCTGAGGTCTTTGTCCTCTAGTTGATTAGAAACGGCTGCATTGTTGTGGTGAAGAAAACTGGCCAAACCCCAGATATGAATAAGGACATGTCTGAGGTCTTTGTCCTCTAGTTGATCAGAAACGGCTGCATTGTTGTGGTGATTAAAAGTGGTCAAACCCCATACATGAATGACATGTCTGAGGTCTTTGTCCTCTAGTTGATTAGAAACGGCTGCATTGTTGTGGTGATTTTAAAGTGGTCAAACCCCATACATGAATGACATGTCTGAGGTCTTTGTCCTCTAGTTGATCAGAAACGGCTGCATTGTTGTGGTGATGAAAACTGGCCAAACACAAAACATGAATAAGGACATGTCAGAGGTCTTTGTCCTCTAGTTGATTAGAAACGGCTGCATTGTTGTGGTGATGAAAACTGGCAAAACCCCAGATTTGAATAAGGACATGTCTGAGGTCTTTGTCCTATAGTGGATTAGAAACGGCTGCATTGTTGTGGTGATGAAAACTGGCCAAACCCCAGATATGAATAAGGACATGTCTGAGGTCTTTGTCCTCTAGTTGATCAGAAACGGCTGCATTGTTGTGGTGATGAAAACTGGCCAAACACAAAACATGAATAAGGACATGTCTGAGGTCTTTGTCCTCTAGTTGATTAGAAACAGCTGCATTGTTGTGGTGATGAAAACTGGCCAAACCCCAGATATGAATAAGGACATGTCTGAGGTCTTTGTCCTCTAGTTGATTAGAAACGGCTGCATTGTTGTGGTGAAGAAAACTGGCCAAACACAAAACATGAATAAGGACATGTCAGAGGTCTTTGTCCTCTAGTTGATTAGAAACGGCTGCATTGTTGTGGTGATGAAAACTGGCCAAACACCAAACATGAATAAGGACATGTCAGAGGTCTTTGTCCTCTAGTTGATTAGAAACAGCTGCATTGTTGTGGTGATGAAAACTGGCCAAACCCCAGATATGAATAAGGACATGTCTGAGGTCTTTGTCCTCTAGTTGATTAGAAACGGCTGCATTGTTGTGGTGAAGAAAACTGGCCAAACACAAAACATGAATAAGGACATGTCAGAGGTCTTTGTCCTCTAGTTGATTAGAAACGGCTGCATTGTTGTGGTGATGAAAACTGGCCAAACACCAAACATGAATAAGGACATGTCTGAGGTCTTTGTCCTGTAGTTGATTAGAAACGGCTGCATTGTTGTGGTGATGAAAACTGGCAAAACCCCAGATTTGAATAAGGACATGTCTGAGGTCTTTGTCCTCTAGTTGATCAGAAACGGCTGCATTGTTGTGGTGATGAAAACTGGCCAAACACAAAAACATGAATAAGGACATGTCTGAGGTCTTTGTCCTCTAGTTGATTAGAAACAGCTGCATTGTTGTGGTGATGAAAACTGGCCAAACACCATACATGAATAAGGACATGTCAGAGGTCTTTGTCCTTTAGTTGATTAGAAACGGCTGCATTGTTGTGGTGATGAAAACTGGCCAAACCCCAGATATGAATAAGGACATGTCTGAGGTCTTTGTCCTCTAGTTGATTAGAAACAGCTGCATTGTTGTGGTGATTAAAAGTGGCAAAACCCCAGATTTGAATAAGGACATGTCTGAGGTCTTTGTCCTCTAGTTGATCAGAAACGGCTGCATTGTTGTGGTGATGAAAACTGGCCAAACACAAAACATGAATAAGGACATGTCTGAGGTCTTTGTCCTCTAGTTGATTAGAAACGGCTGCATTGTTGTGGTGATGAAAACTGGCCAAACACAAAACATGAATAAGGACATGTCTGAGGTCTTTGTCCTCTAGTTGATTAGAAACGGGCTGCATTGTTGTGGTGATGAAAACTGGCCAAACACCAAACATGAATAAGGACATGTCAGAGGTCTTTGTCCTCTAGTTGATTAGAAATGGATGCATTGTTGTGGTGATGAAAACTGGCCAAACACCAAACATGAATAAGGACATGTCAGAGGTCTTTGTCCTGTAGTTGATTAGAAACGGCTGCATTGTTGTGGTGATGAAAACTGGCAAAACCCCAGATTTGAATAAGGACATGTCTGAGGTCTTTGTCCTCTAGTTGATCAGAAACGGCTGCATTGTTGTGGTGATGAAAACTGGCCAAACACAAAACATGAATAAGGACATGTCTGAGGTCTTTGTCCTCTAGTTGATTAGAAACGGCTGCATTGTTGTGGTGATGAAAACTGGCCAAACCCCAGATATGAATAAGGACATGTCTGAGGTCTTTGTCCTCTAGTTGATTAGAAACGGCTGCATTGTTGTGGTGATGAAAACTGGCCAAACACAAAACATGAATAAGGACATGTCTGAGGTCTTTGTCCTCTAGTTGATTAGAAACGGCTGCATTGTTGTGGTGATGAAAACTGGCCAAACACCATACATGAATAAGGACATGTCAGAGGTCTTTGTCCTCTAGTTGATTAGAAACGGCTGCATTGTTGTGGTGATGAAAACTGGCCAAACCCTAGATATGAATAAGGACATGTCTGAGGTCTTTGTCCTCTAGTTGATTAGAAACGGCTGCATTGTTGTGGTGATGAAAACTGGCCAAACACCATACATGAATAAGGACATGTCAGAGGTCTTTGTCCTTTAGTTGATTAGAAACGGCTGCATTGTTGTGGTGATGAAAACTGGCCAAACCCCAGATATGAATAAGGACATGTCTGAGGTCTTTGTCCTCTAGTTAATCAGAAACGGCTGCATTGTTGTGGTGATGAAAACTGGCAAACACAAAACATGAATAAGGACATGTCTGAGGTCTTTGTCCTCTAGTTGATTAGAAACGGCTGCATTGTTGTGGTGATGAAAACTGGCAAAACCCCAGATTTGAATAAGGACATGTCTGAGGTCTTTGTCCTCTAGTTGATTAGAAACGGCTGCATTGTTGTGGTGATGAAAACTGGCCAAACCCCAGATATGAATAAGGACATGTCTGAGGTCTTTGTCCTCTAGTTGATTAGAAACGGCTGCATTGTTGTGGTGAAGAAAACTGGCCAAACCCCAGATATGAATAAGGACATGTCTGAGGTCTTTGTCCTCTAGTTGATCAGAAACGGCTGCATTGTTGTGGTGATTAAAAGTGGTCAAACCCCATACATGAATGACATGTCTGAGGTCTTTGTCCTCTAGTTGATTAGAAACGGGCTGCATTGTTGTGGTGATTAAAAGTGGTCAAACCCCATACATGAATGACATGTCTGAGGTCTTTGTCCTCTAGTTGATCAGAAACGGCTGCATTGTTGTGGTGATGAAAACTGGCCAAACACAAAACATGAATAAGGACATGTCAGAGGTCTTTGTCCTCTAGTTGATTAGAAACGGCTGCATTGTTGTGGTGATGAAAACTGGCAAAACCCCAGATTTGAATAAGGGACATGTCTGAGGTCTTTGTCCTATAGTGGATTAGAAACGGCTGCATTGTTGTGGTGATGAAAACTGGCCAAACCCCAGATATGAATAAGGACATGTCTGAGGTCTTTGTCCTCTAGTTGATCAGAAACGGCTGCATTGTTGTGGTGATGAAAACTGGCCAAACACAAAACATGAATAAGGACATGTCTGAGGTCTTTGTCCTCTAGTTGATTAGAAACAGCTGCATTGTTGTGGTGATGAAAACTGGCCAAACCCCAGATATGAATAAGGACATGTCTGAGGTCTTTGTCCTCTAGTTGATTAGAAACGGCTGCATTGTTGTGGTGAAGAAAACTGGCCAAACACAAAACATGAATAAGGACATGTCAGAGGTCTTTGTCCTCTAGTTGATTAGAAACGGCTGCATTGTTGTGGTGATGAAAACTGGCCAAACACCAAACATGAATAAGGACATGTCAGAGGTCTTTGTCCTCTAGTTGATTAGAAATGGATGCATTGTTGTGGTGATGAAAACTGGCCAAACACCAAACATGAATAAGGACATGTCTGAGGTCTTTGTCCTGTAGTTGATTAGAAACGGCTGCATTGTTGTGGTGATGAAAACTGGCAAAACCCCAGATTTGAATAAGGGACATGTCTGAGGTCTTTGTCCTCTAGTTGATCAGAAACGGCTGCATTGTTGTGGTGATGAAAACTGGCCAAACACAAAACATGAATAAGGACATGTCTGAGGTCTTTGTCCTCTAGTTGATTAGAAACAGCTGCATTGTTGTGGTGATGAAAACTGGCAAAACCCCAGATTTGAATAAGGACATGTCTGAGGTCTTTGTCCTCTAGTTGATTAGAAACGGCTGCATTGTTGTGGTGATGAAAACTGGCCAAACACAAAACATGAATAAGGACATGTCAGAGGTCTTTGTCCTCTAGTTGATTAGAAACAGCTGCATTGTTGTGGTGATGAAAACTGGCCAAACACCAAACATGAATAAGGACATGTCTGAGGTCTTTGTCCTGTAGTTGATTAGAAACGGCTGCATTGTTGTGGTGATGAAAACTGGCAAAACCCCAGATTTGAATAAGGACATGTCTGAGGTCTTTGTCCTCTAGTTGATCAGAAACGGCTGCATTGTTGTGGTGATGAAAACTGGCCAAACACAAAACATGAATAAGGACATGTCTGAGGTCTTTGTCCTCTAGTTGATTAGAAACAGCTGCATTGTTGTGGTGATGAAAACTGGCCAAACCCCAGATATGAATAAGGACATGTCTGAGGTCTTTGTCCTCTAGTTGATTAGAAACGGCTGCATTGTTGTGGTGATGAAAACTGGCAAAACCCCAGATTTGAATAAGGACATGTCTGAGGTCTTTGTCCTCTAGTTGATCAGAAACGGCTGCATTGTTGTGGTGATGAAAACTGGCCAAACACAAAACATGAATAAGGACATGTCTGAGGTCTTTGTCCTGTAGTTGATTAGAAACAGCTGCATTGTTGTGGTGATGAAAACTGGCAAAACCCCAGATTTGAATAAGGACATGTCTGAGGTCTTTGTCCTCTAGTTGATCAGAAACGGCTGCATTGTTGTGGTGATGAAAACTGGCCAAACACAAAACATGAATAAGGACATGTCTGAGGTCTTTGTCCTCTAGTTGATTAGAAACGGCTGCATTGTTGTGGTGATGAAAACTGGCAAAACCCCAGATTTGAATAAGGACATGTCTGAGGTCTTTGTCCTCTAGTTGATCAGAAACGGCTGCATTGTTGTGGTGATGAAAACTGGCCAAACACAAAACATGAATAAGGACATGTCTGAGGTCTTTGTCCTGTAGTTGATTAGAAACAGCAGCATTGTTTTGGTGATGAAAACTGGCAAAACCCCAGATTTGAATAAGGACATGTCTGAGGTCTTTGTCCTCTAGTTGATTAGAAACGGCTGCATTGTTGTGGTGATGAAAACTGGCCAAACCCCAGATTTGAATAAGGACATGTCTGAGGTCTTTGTCCTCTAGTTGATTAGAAACAGCTGCATTGTTGTGGTGATGAAAACTGGCCAAACACAAAACATGAATAAGGACATGTCTGAGGTCTTTGTCCTCTAGTTGATTAGAAACGGCTGCATTGTTGTGGTGATGAAAACTGGCAAAACCCCAGATTTGAATAAGGACATGTCTGAGGTCTTTGTCCTCTAGTTGATTAGAAACGGCTGCATTGTTGTGGTGATTAAAAGTGGTCAAACCCCCATACATGAATGACATGTCTGAGGTCTTTGTCCTCTAGTTGATTAGAAACGGCTGCATTGTTGTGGTGAAGAAAACTGGCCAAACCCCAGATATGAATAAGGACATGTCTGAGGTCTTTGTCCTCTAGTTGATTAGAAACAGCTGCATTGTTGTGGTGATGAAAACTGGCAAAACCCCAGATTTGAATAAGGACATGTCTGAGGTCTTTGTCCTCTAGTTGATTAGAAACGGCTGCATTGTTGTGGTGAAGAAAACTGGCCAAACCCCAGATATGAATAAGGACATGTCTGAGGTCTTTGTCCTCTAGTTGATTAGAAACGGCTGCATTGTTGTGGTGATGAAAACTGGCAAAACCCCAGATTTGAATAAGGACATGTCTGAGGTCTTTGTCCTCTAGTTGATTAGAAACGGCTGCATTGTTGTGGTGATTAAAAGTGGTCAAACCCCATACATGAATGACATGTCTGAGGTCTTTGTCCTCTAGTTGATTAGAAACGGCTGCATTGTTGTGGTGAAGAAAACTGGCCAAACCCCAGATATGAATAAGGACATGTCTGAGGTCTTTGTCCTCTAGTTGATTAGAAACGGCTGCATTGTTGTGGTGAAGAAAACTGGCCAAACCCCAGATATGAATAAGGACATGTCTGAGGTCTTTGTCCTCTAGTTGATCAGAAACAGCTGCATTGTTGTGGTGATTAAAAGTGGTCAAACCCCATACATGAATGACATGTCTGAGGTCTTTGTCCTCTAGTTGATCAGAAACGGCTGCATTGTTGTGGTGATGAAAACTGGCCAAACACAAAACATGAATAAGGACATGTCAGAGGTCTTTGTCCTCTAGTTGATTAGAAACGGCTGCATTGTTGTGGTGATGAAAACTGGCAAAACCCCAGATTTGAATAAGGACATGTCTGAGGTCTTTGTCCTCTAGTTGATTAGAAACGGCTGCATTGTTGTGGTGATTAAAAGTGGTCAAACCCCATACATGAATGACATGTCTGAGGTCTTTGTCCTCTAGTTGATCAGAAACGGCTGCATTGTTGTGGTGATGAAAACTGGCCAAACACAAAACATGAATAAGGACATGTCAGAGGTCTTTGTCCTCTAGTTGATTAGAAACGGCTGCATTGTTGTGGTGATGAAAACTGGCAAAACCCCAGATTTGAATAAGGACATGTCTGAGGTCTTTGTCCTGTAGTTGATTAGAAACGGCTGCATTGTT
>NC_090727.1:79442486-79447501 GCF_036898095.1 Palaemon carinicauda | reverse complement strand
GTTAAAATACATAACAGCTAGAAGCTGATACATTACTGAGAGAACCTGTTTTTGAATGACCTTTGAACTTTTTGGAATTAACCTTTTCAACATTTTACCCATTTCTACTGGGAATTGCTGTCTTCGTCTTTTTAGATTTTTGAAACGTAAATGTAATTAACCAACTTGGAAAGCTTTGAATGTCACTGTGGATAAATGGGTTGTGACACTGCCTATATTGTTTCTATAGTGGCCTGATTGGTAACGTCTCTACCTGGTGTTTGCCAGTCGGGGGTTCGAGTCCAGCTCAGACTCGTTAGTGCCATTAGCGTCTGCAACCTTACCATCCTTGCGAGGTAAGTTTGGGGATTTGGGGGAGCCTATAGGTCTATCTGCTGAATCATCAGCAGCCACTGCCCTGGCCCTCCCTGGTCCTAGCTTGGGTGGAGAAGAGGCTTGGGCGCTGATCATATAATATATGGTCAGTCTCTAGGGTATTGTCCTGATTGCTAGGGCAATGTCACTGTCCCTTGCCTCTGCCATTCATGGCGACCTTAAAACCTTTAAAAACCTTTAACTGCTTCAATATGTCGGGTTGTACCCCTCGAACCAAGGCCCTTTGACTCAATGGCGTAGGAAGAGATGATGATGATAGTCACACTGGGTAAATAGGTTGTATATTGTATGGGAAAAAACATCTTTTTTTTTTTTTTTTAAATAATGACAAACCCTGAACAGCAAACTCTCATTATCTTTAGTTTCCTTGCATATCCTTCGCTAGGAATCAAACACGAAACTACGAAGTTGAGAGGGTGTCTAACCACAGTCCAGCATATCACCTGGCAGTAACGTTTCCAATTGGCTATAGTTAAAATTTTACCGTTACAAACGGTAAACATCCTGGAATAAAGGGTTGTCAGGCATACGCCGTTTTAAAAACCGATATATTGACGTAAAGGAGTGGTTTTAAGGTCACTAACCCGTTAAAGATAATAACAAAGTATGGTAAAAATTACGGTCGCCTATATTTTTACTAAAATACGGCTAAGAACAGTATATTTTTACAGAGAATTTCCGATTAAAATTACGCCTATTTTAAATGTACCACAACCCCTCAGGAATAAAATAAATGAACAATATTGTCATTATTATTACTTGCACGGGCTACAATCCAAGTTGGAAAAGCAGGACGCTATGATCCCAAGGGCTCCAACAGGGGAAAATAGCCCAGTGAGGAAAGGAAATAAAGAAAAACTACAAGAGAAGTTTAAGGGAACAGTAAAAGTAGAAAACGAAAGGAGAAACGTCTTGATAGCATCGTCATGCACTATATGGTTGGCTTCACTGTGGAAACTTCAACCCTATTTGGGAAAGGTATAATTTTGAGGAAGTTCTTAGACGGATCACGTAATAATGGAGAAAGAAAATCCGCTCTCTGAAGCTTTAAATGTCAGGCACAAATGAGGGATTTATTTGGTATAGATTCGACAGAGAGAGTGAGAGAGGAGAGAGAGAGAGAGAGAGAGAGAGAGAGAGATAAGAAAATCATCAATACTGTGATATAAATCACATCCGATCATTGTTAATTTAACAAAATTAAGTAGAAATAACTGAATATCACCCCAAAAAGTAAGTATCGAAATTGAACCTAAACTATGGTATATGAAAAAAAAAAATGGCGGCTAAAATTATTGCTAAACTATTGATAGTAAAACCCTATTTTTATCGTCTTTTAAACCTCAAATTTGAAAATGATCTCAATACTTACAGGCTGAAAATAGATCCTGTGCCTTACTGGAAGGGCCAGGGAATCTACAACAACAACAACAACAACAACAACGAAAACGACAACAAAACCACAGGAAAAACTATACAAAAGCAAGAAATTAAAGTCCTTTATTATAAGGAATTAAAACAGAAAATAGATTTAGTATACTTGACAAAAAAAGAATTGAGCTCAAAAAGCAGTCAGTAGGAGAACTGTGGTAAAGAAGAAGCCAGTCACATGATAAAAGCGAAAAACGACATAAGGAATGAAAGTATAAAATAGAATAAGTACACTTTTAAAAGAAGAAATTAGCTAAAAAAACAGTCAATAACAGAATCATGATAAAGAAAAATAGAAGCCCAGGTCACGTGATAAAGTAAAACATTAAATTTCACAGTTGTAGAATATATGTAAATGGAAACCTCCCAGGGACTAGAGAGAAGAGACAGCCAAACCTGCGTCCAATAAGGGGAGAGGAAGAGCAGCCAATTTACAAAGCTAATAGCCAGATGCGTTAAAGGGGGAGGGAGGAAGAGAGAGAGAGGGAGAGAGAGGGAGGAAAGGGAGGAAGAATTAGGAGAATAAATCAGTCGATACAACCTAAACAAGAAGGGCAGTCAGTAGAACGCTGACTTCGCCGTGGCAGCTTCTTTCACGACCATTTGCTCGACCTTGACCTTGACCTCTGACGTTAAAATGTATTAATTGGTGGGGATTTTGCTCGACCTTGACCTTGACCTTAACATGTATTAATTGCTGTGGACTTTTCTCGACCTTGACCTTGACCTTTAACCTGAACATATATTGATTGGAGTGGATTTTCATACACTCAAATATGAACTTTGACCTTTCTGTGATAACGATATCCAAACTTATGGCTGATTACATGAATTAGACATTTTGCTTCACCGTTACCTTGACCTTTGACATTGACATTCCATAATTTAATAATTTCCAGCTTTTTACATAACAGTTAATGACTGAAAGTTTCATTATAATTAAAATTGTGACCAGGAAGGTGTTCACAAACAAACACAAACATGAGGTAATCCCTGAAAGTTTCATTACTCTACAATTAAAATTGTGGGCAGGAAGCTGTTTACTAACAAACAAACAGACATACACACAAACAAAAACACAAAACAGGGGGGTAATCCCCTCAAGTTTCATTACTCTATGATTAAAATTGTGGCCATGAAGCTATTCACAAAAAAAAAAAAAAACATCCACACAAACAGGGGGGGTAAAACATACCCTCCTTCCAACTTCGTGGGGAAAGGTAACAAATATACGTCTTCATCAACCATCTACTTCCTTCTACTAGATAGCCTTGTCGACAGGTCTTGTCGACAAGTTCTGTCGACATTGTCGACAACTCTTCTTCCCCTCATTCGAATAAACCAATCATTAGTTCCGAAAATGAAGGAAGAAATGAAGAGAATGAGAAATCTACTCCATATGTTAAACCTATCATTCATTCTCATAGTTTTATATTTATTTCATAAAGTAATCTTGAGAGAATTCTGGATACAATTAAAATTTTCAAAAATATTAAATCACTAAAGAATAATTACACACATATACTCTAATATATATATATATATATATATATATATATATATTTAAAGGTCGACTTGGTTCGAAAATTTCAAACTTGGTATACTCTAGATATAAAAAATCATTTCATATCCTTCTTGTGTGTATGTGAGAGAGAGAGAGAGAGAGAGAGAGAGAGAGAGAGAGAGAGAGAGAGAGAATCATTATTTATTATTTTCTTTTGCTCAAATGTAGTAATAGCTTTTAGTCATACGAATTATATTTAATTAGAGGGTCTCTCTCTCTCTCTCTCTCTCTCTCTCTCTCTCTCTCTCTCTCTGCAATTCGCAGGCAGTCCACTGATCAGTTTAGTAGTATTGCAAAGGGGAGAGTCATTTTTTGACAAATGTCATGTCACTTGTCATATGGACAAACATCCTTCACAGCTTTAGATAAAACACGAGAATCTATGTTTTACAACGTTCATATATATATGTATATATATATATATATATATATATATAGAGAGAGAGAGAGAGAGAGAGAGAGAGAGAGAGGAGAGAGAGAGAGAGGGAGAGAGATTTATATTTATATAAAAAAAGATTCTTAAAAACGTTTATTTAGCGAGAATTATTATTAAAATAAATTTTATTGAGAAACTATTCATAATTCCATATAGAATTTTAATGTCATCCTGAAATGAGGATTTAAAAGTATAAATTATATATGAGCATCATTCATAACTTTATATATTACCATAAACAAGACCTCGTTTATTTACAGAAAGATTTAAAATATTAAGGAAAACAAGTAAAAAGAACAATCAGATATTTGACACCGCCATATATGAAGATTGTCAACATTTTATTAAAGGTCTACTGGGCAAGCTTTCCCCTTTTCATATGTTGACCGTGAATGTATAATAAAACATTATATGTGTAATAGATACAATATATGTATAATAATAACAATATATGTATAATAGAAACAATATATGTATAATAACAATGTATAATAATAACAATAACATCCAGAATCATAACCCTGATTCTAATCACCTTCAAAATTTAATGGATTCTTCCGGAGCATAATACATATCCCTAATTAAAAATTGGTGAAAACTCAGCAAGAAATTATGACGTAATCCTGTTAACAAATAAATAAATACCTAAACGCAGGTCATATTTTGATGATATTACTGTAATTAAGATATTCTATTTTTCTTGTTTCCTTTCTTCACTGGGATATTTTCCCTGTTGGAGCCCCTGGGCTTATAGCATCCTGCTTTTTCCAACTAGCTTTGTAGCATAGCAAATAACAAATAATAAATAATAGATACGAGCAACAAATAATAAATATTAAATAATAAATAATAATTATTTAATATATTAGAAATGATAATAATCATAACAAAAACAACAACAAAAACAACAGGCAACAACAATAATAATAATAATAATAATAATAATAATAATAATAATAATAATAATAACTACCTATCCGTTGTTAAAATTTGGTTAGAATCTGCCAAGAAATTTTGACGTATTCCTACTAAAAGACAAACATATATGAATAAAAACAGGTAATATTATAACCTTCTAGTGGAAGCAAAATAAGGAAATGACAATAAACTTCTCGTGCTTTTAAACTGGAAAACTGTCAAACTATACCAAAACACAAAACTAATTTCCCTTCGCGTCCCCTTGCAACAAAATATGTCTAAAACAATGGA
>NC_090727.1:79432486-79439986 GCF_036898095.1 Palaemon carinicauda | reverse complement strand
CCCCGGGCGAGGAAGGTCCTAGTAGGACAAGAGGAACATCTCAAAGTAATCTGACAAAGGAAGACTCACGTGGATAAGAAATCGTCCCGGTCTCAAGACAGATCAGAAGAGTAAATATTTGTGTAGGAACAAATTTATACCATTAGGTGAGTACATAAGAGATAGTAGGTATACTAATCATAATAACTCTAGAATAGGTTCAGTAAAACGTAAACAGCAATATATTTTCATATAAAATTAGGAGCAAAAGAGACGCATGTGGTAAATAAAATAAATATTTTATTTGAAATTTGCATGGAAATATGAAAATTTATGTACAATAATAAAATACAATAATAGACATAGACATGGTAAAAGATGGTGATGCAGAATCTGAAAGGGAAACAATCTTTTCTGTAATCACTAGTTCCTGAGGAATGCCAGTATTTCAAATCAAAATACAGTTCATGTCCGAGAACATGTGGCACACGTGTACGAATCTGTGTCGTTTCACCTTGGTAAAGGACAGTCCATTAGTGACACTAACTGTCCCTTGAAATCACTATGTATCGCACTAGGGTCAACACAGGCACCCATTTGAGTTAAAGTCCCGAAAAACTCACTGTCCTACGCAGCACTAAACAGCAGGTTTCATCACGCTACCTGCTGCCACCACGGATCGCTTGACTTCTTGCATCTGCTTCGAATAGTGTTTGAAGAACACTCTAGGGGACTTCCAGCCTGTGAAGGATCGGAGGCTTTCGAAGTCCATTCCTTGGAAGAAATTTAGGGAAGAGGCGACTTTCCTGGGATCGTGACCTGCGGGTGTACTGTCAGGATCCGCTCTGCGAATGAAGTAGGTGATTTTCGCTAGTTGTTTTAGTGATAGGTCGCTGCCCGACGTTTCTCCTTTGAAAAGCTGTCCTCCACCAAAGTCAGAAGTTCTTCAAAGATAGACCTTAAGACTCTCTACTAGGCATAGAGAGACATCTTCCTTCATGGGGCAGATTCTCCAAGGGCCCCATCTTTTGGTGGGAAGTTCATTTTTAGCGAGAAATGTGGGGTCGGGGAAGAGGGTAAGTTCCCCCGTGTCGGCAAACTGTATCTGGCCCTCTTCTCTTGATAATGCCACTATTTCACTGACTGTGGCTTCCGAGGCGAGAGCAAAAAGGAAGATTACTTTCTGAGTCAAGTCCTTCAGAGGGCAAGAATCATTGTCCAAGGTAGAGGCAAAATGAAGCACCTTATCCAGGGACCAGGTGATGGGTTTCGGTGGAGGTGCTGGACAGAGTCTAGCACACGCCTTCGGTAGTTTATTAAAGATCTCTTTGGATAAATCTATTTGGAAGGCATATAGAAGTGGTCTGGTCAAGGTCGATTTGCAAGTGGAAATCGTATTGGCTACCAAGTCTTGTCCATGAAGGTGAATAAAGAAGGACATGCGAAAATCTATGGAGATTTCCGTAGGATTTTTTGCCTTGACGAAGGATACCCACTTCTTCCAGGATGATTCATATTGCCTTCTGGTAGACTTTGTTTTATATTCCTCTAAGAAGTCTAAACTTTTCTTCGAGATCCCAAACCTTTTCTTCACGGCTAGGGAGAGAAAATCATGAGATGAAGATCCTTGACTTTCTTTGATGAAGCGAAGACAGTCGACTTCTGCACCTGTCGGGAGAGAACTGGACCCAGCAGAGGGATCAGCTTGGGCTGTAACTCCAGGACTAGGGGGAACCAATTGCTCCGGGGCCCCTTGGGAGCCACTAGGGCTTCTGTCCATTTGAATGTTCTCAGTTTGGAGAGGCCTTTCAGCAGAAGGTTGGGTGGAGGGAACAGGTAAAACTTGGATCATCTGTACCAGTCCAAGGACATGGCGTCCACTGCTTCCGCTTTGGGGTCCTCGTAAGGGGCCACATATCGAGGAAGTTGCTTGTTGTCGCTCATCGCGAAGAGGTCGATCTGTAGTTCAGAGACTTGACAAGAGATGAAGGAGTATGATCTTGCGTCTAGGGACCATTCCGACTCTATGGGGTTTGTCCTCGATAGAACGTCCGCCATCACGTTGCGGAATCCTTGTAGGTGAACTGCAGACAGGTGCCACTTCATCCTGTCCGCTAGGCAGAAGATGGGTAATAACACCTGATTTAGGTGGGGCAATCTCGAGCCCTGACGATTGAGACATCTGACTACTACCGAGCTGTCCAGAGTTAGACTGATGTGTATCGAAGGACGCGGGGATAATTTCTTCAGAGTGAGAAGAACCGCCATGGCCTCCAAGATGTTGATGTGAAACGTCTTGAATAGGGGAGACCATGTTCCTTGAACTTGTCGTTGGTGGGAGTGGAACCCCCAATCCTCCAGAGAAGCGTCCGTGTGCATGTTGAGCGATGGAGGTGGAGGTTGGAGAGGGATGGATCTTTTCAAGGGTTTTGCCTCTGACCACGGGCTGAGCAGGGAGCAAAGCCTGTTTGGTAGAGGTTTTATGAGGTCTCTTCGAGCGACGGATGCGTTTCGTCTCCAGACTCCTGATGCATCCTTTAGCTGTGCTCGTAGCACTGGGTTTGTCACTGAGGCGAACTGTAGTGAGCCGAGAACTTGCTCTTGCTGTTGTCTTGGGATCCATTTGGTTTTGAGAAATCTTCTGACAGACCCTGCTATTTCTTTCCTTTTCTTTAGTGGAATGGAAAGACGGTGTGACTGAAGATCCCAATGGATTCCTAACCATTGGAACTTCTGAGCTTGAGCGAGGCGAGACTTCTTGGTGTTTATCTTGAAACCCAGATGTTCCAGGAACTGGGTTACTTTGCTGCAAGCTTTCAAACACTTTTCTGGCGAAGTCGACCAGACCAGCCAGTCGTCGAGGTAGGCCATCACTTGGACGCCCTGAAGGCGTAGCTGGTGGACGATCGTGTCTGCTCGCTTGGTGAAGATTCTCGGAGCCACGTTGAGCCCGAAGGGATGGCTCTGAAGGCGTAGCTTCTTTGATTGAGCCGGAATCCTAGGTAGGAGGAAGCGTGGTGGTTCATTGGGATGTGCCAGTAGGCATCCGCCAAGTCTATTGAGACCATGTAGGCCTTGTGAGGAAGTAGGGCTATTATTTGTTGAAGAGTCAGCATCTTGAATTTGTTGTTCGCAATGAATGACTCTGAGTTTGTCTGAGTCCTTCTTGGGAACACAAAACAGTCTTCCCTGGAACCTGGTGGACTTTACCCTAATGATCACCTTCTTGTACAAGAGTTCTAGGACATATTCTTCCAAGAGGGGGGTGGATGGCTGGAAGAATTGGTGGAAGGTTGGAAGTGGTTGTGTCCAGCTCCAACCTAGTCCCTTCTTGATGATGCTGTGTGCCCAAGGATCGAAGGTCCAGCGATCCTGAAAGTGGCGGAGTCTTCCTCCCACCGGAAGCACTTAATTTCTTCTGGTTTCCCGAGGACTTGCCACCTCGGCCGCTAGCTCCCCTTTCTCCTCTGCCCCTGGAGGGGCGGCTCGAGGAGTCTCTGCCTGAGCCTCTACCTCTGGGATGAAAGGTATTTGACTGACGCTCGTAGGCAGGGGTAAAGGCCGGTGATTGTGACACCACCGGTTGGGGGACCAACTGAAAGGTCTGTTGCGGTTGAGTGACCACTTGGGGAGTAGCGGGAGCTGGAAACTGGCGTTTTTGTTGACGCTGCTGGGGTCTTGGTTTGGAGGATTTGGAGAATTTCCTCTTAGGCTGAGGGCCTTCATCCTGGGAGGATTTACTCTTTCGTGACATGCCCCATTTGTTGAGAAGGTTCCGATTCTCAGAGGCAGCTTTGTCGACGATCTCTTTCACCAGAGCAGAGGGAAAGAGATGCTTACCCCAGATGTTGGAGGAGTTGAGTTTCCGGGGTTCATGTTTCACTGCCGCGTTGGCAAACACGAACTCTCTGCAGGTTCTTCTGGACCTGATGAAGCTGTAAAGGTCCTTCATCACAGTCACTAGGTGGGTTTTAGCAAGAACTATAGAGAGGTCTGGGACATGTTTTCCTTCCTCCACCGCCTTCATGACCGCATGAAAGGCTTTTTCCACAAAGGGGAAGGATGCGGAAGGGGGAGCAAGAAAGGACGGGTGCTTCTTGCTCAGAGCCAGCATTTTCGAGTTAGTAAAACCGCGGCTCTTCAGGCAATCTGCCAGTAAAGCTTGGGCCTTTGAGTGATCGAAAAAGATCACCTCTTTGGGCTCAGTCTCCACCTTAGAGGCCGGTTCGGTCTTAAGTCGGACGTAACAGTCTGGGTAGGCATCGAAATTAGGGAAGAATTCCACTTCTTCCAGGAGAATAGACCCTAGCTTGTCATTAATGAATATTTTGCCAGTTGTGATTGGCATATGCTCGGCGTACCTCCAGGGGTTAGACTCAAAGCAGGAAGGAAGGTCCTTAACCGAGATCTTCTTCGGTTGCCTCAATTCCATGAAACGGCTTGTAATCTGGGCGTAATGCTTGCTAGACTCCTCATCCATTAAGGCCACTAATACCCGGATGGCATCTTCGGTGGCAGGCAGCAGGGCTGCGGTGCGGCGGAGGTAGAGGGGACTGGCTCCTCGACCACTACGGGAGCTGCCGGAGGTGGAAGGGCGACCTCGCTCTCGGAATCAGGGTATTCCACCTGATTCTCTTCTTCCTCCGGATCCTCGCCTATGAGGGTCCTCTCGGTGTCGTCAGACACGTCCGACATCTTCTCCACCTAGTCTAGACTACACTTGCTAAGCGTAGTCTCGATGTCCGGTTCTACGGTCACTTGAACGAAGGGGATCTTATCCTGGGGGATCACAGAATCTGCCGACGCTTTCGAGAAAAGGATGGCCCTCATCTTCTCGTTGGGGAGATACGACCCGGCAGCGTTTTTCTGGAAACCGCGCATCCACCTGCGCAGTTTCTCTCGAGCATTGTCTCTGGCTTCTAAGGACGGGGGTTTGTCGAACCTCTCGTCAAGGAGGCCTTTGCAGACTGGGCAGGAGACTGGATCCCAGTACTTGAGGTTGCCCTTCTTTGCAGTAGAGGGGGAGGGGGTCCGACACGCACCATGCCCGTAAAAGTCCGGGCGGCGAACAGAGCAGAAGGGGCTTTTATATTATAGGTATTCCTCCTGTAAAAAAAAGAGAACATGAGTACTTGGAAATAGAATCATGACTTACAATACTCTTAAATCAAGATTCCTTAATCTAATTCTTAAACTTAGAATTGTAATATGTGAGCTCCGGATAGGTGAGCTAGAAAAGAAGTAGGAAGACACATACTTGTGAATCCCGTCCAGCCAGGTACCGTGACCTTTTCTGCTGGCAATTCCTTAGAACCTGAGGTTATAGGAGAGGGAATGGTATCCCTATGAGGAAGCCAGACTAGGCTTCTTTATAAAGGAATTGTCTGCGGGGTAGAGAAGGTCTGAAATCCTTCAGAGCTTAGATATTGGAGGGGAAATATGATAAACCCCTCAATATTTTGGAAGGTTTCGGTAAGAGACTGCACTGAGAAGCACAGAGTATGCTGGAAACATTGTATTGTACACTCATACAGCTCAGATACTGTCTTCAGGGTATGAAACAGCAAAGAAGATCAGTATGGCTATATGGATGTATAGGTCGACTGCCGGCACGGGGCTGGCAGCCGGTGGGAAGGGGCGCTTGTCCCTGGAAGCAGAGGAGTGTTGCCGGAAAGCCGGCAGAAAGCCGGAGGCCTGGTCCGGCGGGGTGAATCCATCAAGGCTACACACTGAGCAGCAAAGAGGTAGGAAACACTTATAGGGGCGACCTCCGGCACAGCGGCAGGATTCCGGCAGGGCGGAGGCTGCTGCCGTCAATGGTGAACCTAATTGGTACATAAGATGGAAGGTGTCTGAGAAGCCGACGGCAGCGGCGCTGGCAAGGGGCGGCGGTCGCCGGCAGCGGCGGCAAGGGGCGGCGGCCCCCGGCAGCCAGCAGGGTGTTGCCTTAGGTAATCCTGAGATACTAAGGTCCTATGCAGTAGGGAGTCACCTGGCGTGCCAGCGGCAGTCGCCGGCAGGCGGCAGCGGCAGTGGACCAGCACCATGATAGAAGAGAGAAAGATAAGGAGAGAAGGAGGAAGGGTAATGTCCAATTCCCAACCAGCTTTCTTCCGGAAGGAGTGTACTCATGATAGGGGGGGAAACAACCTATCATCCGACGGCAGGGAGCCGGCAGACGGCTGGTTGCCTATGGTAATCCAAGGGAGGATTAGAGAACACTCTAGACAAGGGGGGGAGGGTGATCTGCCGGAAGGGCGGCCGCTAACACAACCCCATATTTCGACTATGAGGGGGAAGTGTAGCAGAGCGGCCACCCAGGCAGGAGAGGACAGTGGACAGGGGTGTGAAGGCAAGCTGACACAAAGAATAGAGTGGGGTAGGGGGGTGAGGGGGCAGAAAGGATCGCGACCCTAAAGCGCCCAGAGGGTGGGGGAATCTGTATTCTATACTACCCAGGCAGGAGAGAAGCGCTCTCCAACCCTAGGGTAGGTTAGCTCAGAGTAGGAACAGAATTGGTGTACTGTCCTAAACTATAATAAAACAGAAACCCCCAAGGCCTAACCTAAACCAGGAGATCTCCTCCTAGATTAGATAAGGCTGTGGATGCATATCGCTAGGCCACAGGAGGAAGGGACGAGTTCCAACCAAGAGCAGTCTAGGGGGGAGGGCTAGGCCCCCCCCACCTTCAGTCTCAGTCGCTACCCCAAGGGAAAGACGTTCCTTAGGGGTGGACTGAGATGAACGATAAGTACTCTGGGGTTCTGACCAAAATCCCCCCATACACTATGGGAGGGAAGAGGGAAGAACTACCTAGCCTAACCTACCCGAAATATTTTGGGTAAGGGGCTAGGAATAGCAAGGCTACCCAGAGGGAGATTACATTAAGGTAAGGGAGATAAGGAAGCATACAAGGGTCCCAGCGTTGGGTTAGGTGTGGCCTGGCTGGACCAGGCACCGTTCCTTGTAAGGTCCTCGAAGGCGAAAATATGTGCAACATTGAATCTTGTATGTTTAAAAATGCCTAAATCTTCATTAACATGAACACTAGGAACACTCATATAGCATGCAGAAGTAAATATGAATACTAGGCTGCGACCTATGCTAGGCTGAAAGGCTAGTATGGGGTCGGCTAGCTAAGAGCGCCGAAGATCACTATCGGCATAATATAACTATTCCTAAAAATGAAGATTAAATAACCCAAGATTAACTTAGTTATAAGGCTGGGTAAGGCTGTGCTGGCTATCTAAGCCTATATCTTCATTAACATAAGCACTAGGAACACTTATTATATCATGCTGAAGTAAACATGAACACTAGGCTGTGGTCCATGCTAGGCTGAAAGGCTAGTATGGGGTCGGCTACCTAAGAGCGCCAAAGACTACTATCGGCATAATATAACTTATTCCTAATAATGAAGACTAAATAACTAAAGATTTATCTTAGTTAAAAGGCCGGGTAAGGTTGTTCTGGCTATCTAAATAACGCATGCAAAGCGAACAGCAGCGCCGTAAAATGGCG
>NC_090727.1:79424986-79429986 GCF_036898095.1 Palaemon carinicauda | reverse complement strand
GATGAGAGAGAATGAAGAACGGACGGAGAAACGAATGGAAGATATGATGGGGCAAGTAATGGGGATGATGAAAACTTTAATGGGTGAAGGTGCAGTCGGAGGAGTGTCCTCAGCTTCGGGGAATGGGTTGATAGTGGATGAGAAGGCTAAGGTTAGTGATAATGGAAAAGGAAGTGATAGTGATAGTAGTAATAGTGATAGTGATATTGAAGATAAGGGAATTAGGCATAGTAAGGATGAACAGAAAGGTGAGAGGAAAGATGAAAGGAAAGGTAAAAGTGATGTGAAGAAAGAGAAGAAAAAGTATCAGGCTGATAGCAAGGACGATCGTGAATGGGTGAAAGTGAGGAGTAAGAAAAGGGCTAGGAAGAGTATGAGCAAGGATAGGAGTATGACTGTGGAATTATATTCCTTAAATTCTAGCGAGGAAGTAGGAAACAAGAAGGAAGGTAGCAGTGATCATAGCAGTGAGAATGAACGTGATGTGTGTAAGACTCTGGTTATGAGAAAGGTACCTCGGTGTGAAAGGTTCAATGACCATAGTAGTAGGGATGTATATGAATTTTTCAAGGAGTATGAGAGGTATTGTCAGGATAAGTATGGTGATAGTAAAAGAGTTTGGGCTAGGGAGTTAGGAGAATATTTGACTGTGTATTTGTTGACGATGTATGGAGTGATAATGAGTGTAGGTGACGTTGATTATGAAAGTGTGAAAAAGAGAATAATTGATCAGGTAAAACGTATGAAAGGGAGTGTTAAGTATAAGCGTAAGAATGATTTTGATGAAGCACGGATGAATGCAGGAGAAGCGATATCGATGTATGTATGTAGGTTGGAAACTTTAGCTAGGAAGAAGTATGGGGATGAAGGTACAAATGAGAATAAAGAGTTAATGAGGTAGTTTTTGGCTACTGTACCTGAGAATGTTGCTGAGTTTATTAATTTGAAACACAAGGAGAAAATGAGGTGGACGCAAGAGAGATTGACATGGGATGATATACTAGAGATAGTTGAGGATTATGAGTTAGATAGGTGCATGAAAGAAAGTAAATCTGTGAGTGTAAGAACTGGAATGGAAGAAAGTGTAATAGAATTTGGTAGTTATAAGGACGCAATTTTCAGAGGACTAATGAGGGTAGCTGATAATGTAGTAGATAGGAGTCGTAGGGCGAGTAATGTGGGAATACCTGTAAGGACAAATGAAGGGTTTAAGCAAGGGAATCAGGTTTGGAGGGATAGGAGTGTTAGTGCGCATCGGGGTATGTCAGATAGTTGTGTCAGTAATGAAAAGTGTTATAGGTGTGGAAAGGAAGGTCATAAGAAGAATGAAAGTAGATGGGCTCTAGGTGCTTGTTTTGGATGTGGTGAGGTAGGGCATAGAATTAGTGAGTGCAAGAAAGAGAAAGGGATAAAATGTTATCGGTGTGGTATGACTGGGCACATAGCGAGTGGATGTCGGAGTAGTCGTACAAATGTTATTTGCGGCAATTGTGGTAAGGATGGTCATTATGCTAGAATGTTCAAGGAGCCACGGGGTAAGTGTACTGAATGTGGTGCAGATGGGCATGTAGCTAGGGTATGTAGGAAGAACGGGGTAAGTCAGCCAGGATGTTCGGGAAACGAGTGTAAGAGGGTTCAGCTGGATGAGTCCTCCTGTGTGTGGGGAAGGAATAGGATCAATGTTTGTGAGAATGGGATGAATAATTCGTTGGAAATGAACAAGTATGAATCTAGTATGCATGAGAAGTTAGGGCTGGAAAATAAACAATTAGTGTTAGTTGAATATAGGAAAAAGAGGCGGTTGAAAGTTTTAAGTGAGGAGAAAGTACAAGGGAAATTTATAGGTATAGGTAAGAATACGAATAAGTATGACAAGAGTGTAAATGTACAAGTGAGTGTGGAAGATTAATGTATTAATACAGATGAATCATGGCTGAGTATGAATGATACCTACTGTATAGTGTGTGTGGTTTTTCATTAGATGGTGTAAAAGAAAGTATGACGAATGCAAGAATGAGAGACAGGAGAATAATAAGTAGCATGAATGAATCTTTTGCTAAAGTTGAGAATGTTTTTGATGAAATGGATGAACTGTTTACAGAAATGTGTAATTATAGGGCCAAACGAGAACGCGGTAGATGGGATTGTACATGATATATTAGATGATAGGGATTTAGATAGGAATAGTGTTAATAGAGAGAATGATTGTGACATGGAAGAAGTGAATGAAAGAGTATATGGAGGCCCAGTTACTCGGAGCAGAGGTCCTGTTCCCGACTGCGACTAGGTTATGAAAAAAATAATGTAAGTGGTTGTGGGAGAATGTAGTAGGATTTGGCAAAGTAAGGGGGGAGGAATGTGGAGGATTTATTTTTGCTTTATTTTAATTTTTGTTTTTTGCCAGATACTGTGAGAGAGAGAGAGAGAGAGAGAGAGAGAGAGAGAGAGAGAGAGAGAGAGAGAGAGAGAGAGAGAGAGAGAGAGAGAGAGAGATTGTGTTAGCGAGCGAAAGTAGTTAGTGTATCGATCGTTTGTGGTGAGAAAGATTGTTGGTTTAAATGACATTGTTTGTTTAACTTTTAGTTAGGTTACGACAGTGGTGAATGTCTTGGGTGAATGCTTATTTTGATTTGAATGGTGTTACGTTTTTTGGTATATTCATTAAGTTAAAGATTAGTTATAAGTGTAATTAGTTTGGTTGTTGATGTTGTATTGCAGTTTTAAGAAATATAGTTTTAAGGTTATGTTATGTTTTGTTTATTTTGTCCCTTTTGTCTAGAGTCTGGTTTTGGATAACGTCAGGGGAAAGTTTGTTTTGTGGAGACCATTGTCAGTAAGTGTGATTCAGGGTGTGGGGGTTGTCCTTGCAACATCCCGCCACAATATATATACATATATATATATATATATATATATATATATATATATATATATATATATATATATATATATATATATATATATATATATATATATATATATATATATATATATATATATATATATATATATATATATATCATAGACTCCTTTAAGGAAGGACTGGAACGTCAGGACCTCGGGGTTTTTAACTTGAGTCTGAGAGACTTCATGCCTGGTATTTTTTTTAAATTGACATATGTTATGTATTTTCAAATTTCAAGATCATTTTGCTCCCACAACTTTTCCTGTTTTTATCTCGTTTGCTATGCAAATCCCATTTTCTCTTCAAATCTCACTGACTAATGTGTTTTGTTTCTGTTTTTGTTATAGAAACGGTCCAGCTGGTGATCTCACGATATGCCACGTCACTGTAGCTGCTTTGGTTGTAAAGGGAACTATGATGGGACACCTTTTGTAAAAGTCATATCCTTCCCAAAAGATCCTGAGGAGAGGGAGAGATGGATATTGGCAATGCCGAATGAGAAAGAAAGCTTGAGACGCTTGAAGGAGATATATATTTGTGAGACACATTTCAATTGTGAATGGGTGTCAGTTAAGGGTTGCAAGCGACCCAAATAGCCTCCATCAATATTTCCTGGAATACCAAAATCAGCTTTGAAGCAGGTTACCTCAGCCCACGCCCAACATCATCTTCTACATCACAACCAAGAGCTAAAAAGGTGCATGCAGCTGCTGAGGCTGCAGACAAAATCTGAGATTTCGACCAATTTTGCGCCAAAATTAGCTCTTATTTTCCTGGTTTTAACGTCATAAAAGACCAGAAAGATCTCTACCTATCAAGAACTGACGCTACTGGACAAACTGTCAAGCAGTTCTTTCATCTACAACACGTCAACTCACCTTTTGGATTCCTATTTTTGAATAGAGTAGAGAAAGATGGCATTGAGGTGCCTAAACGACTTTTTCCTTTGCAAAAAAAAAAAAAAAAAAAAACAGCTTACTCTCAAAATGGTCCCAGATTAGATCCATAACTGAACAGGTAAACACATATGAGTACACAAGTCAGGAAAGTCTTCAGTACATTATAAGCTGCCAAATTGCTTCTGGCAGAGAAAGACTTTGACTACGTTCTTCCTGCTATATTCGCGGATGAAGCCTTGGAAAAGTTTTTCGGTCAAGCCAGGCAAAGAAGTGGTGGAAACTTCTACATTGATGTAGTTGACATTATGGCTGCAGCAAAAGTTACAAATTTGCAGATACTTCTAAAGCATGTCATTATGCCAGAATCTAGTTCTCGTGTGCTTGATTGCGACAAGAATTGTACTTCTTCCATAAATCCAGATGAGCGAAGTGAACTCATTGACGAGATCACTCCTCAAGACACTCGGGAGCTCTTGAGGTCTGCTGATAACCTTAAGCATAAAGTTGTATATTTGGCTGGATACCTTGTTCATAAATATTGTAATAGTACTAGTATGGAGGATATCATGGATGATGAAGATGGTAACGAGGTGTCATCTGAGTTCTTAGATCATTTGAATAGAGGTGGACTGAGTGTGCCAACTATTTCAACTGTCTTTTTTGTACATAATGCCTATAATTTGCATGCCATGAATAAAATGCATTGCCGCTTTCATTTTGCTGAATTGTTATCTTTTATAGATGCACCTTTTGCTACTAATAATGCAGCATGTACGACTTTAGCCAACATTCTATTGAAAGCTCAGGTTCTCAATGTAAGTGACAAAGAAAAGGCTGTGAGATGCCTCAGGAGGCAAGAAAAGCTCTCCATCTAGCGATGTTCATCTAATCAAATGTTAATGTCTTTGAGTTTTGTTGTGATGAGAAATACCGTTCTTTATTTCTTATTTTAGTGTTTCATTGTTTTAGGGCTTGTTTGGAATGTTTGAGTAATACAATATTTGACAATATATATTAAATTTGGACAGAACTACAGACTTGCCTCTTATTATAATCAGCCATCCCTCACCATCTATGAGTTTCACACAAAAACGAGTAAAAATGACCAAAATTCACTATTTTGACCTTGAAATATGACCTTTTGACCTTGAAGATGATGAAGATGACCCCAGGTGGTGTCGAAAATGTCACTAATG
>NC_090727.1:79398758-79419486 GCF_036898095.1 Palaemon carinicauda | reverse complement strand
TGTGGGTGTGGTGGACGATATTAAAAATACATTAATTGGTGGAGACTTCAACTGTTAGGTAGATGATGAAAATGATAATAAGGCTAAAGAACTCAAGGAAGTATTTGAGATGTTTAATTTGATAAACAGTGTTTTGGTATCAACGTCAGTAGGTGGTCATACACTCGACTTGGTCATATGTGGAAAAGACTCAGACCTAATAAAAAACCTTGAAGTGGAACCAGACTTTGAGATCTCAAAAACACATAAACTCATCACCTTTAATGTTAATATAAATTGCACCAGAGTATTGAAAAAATGGATCACATATAGGGAACGGGAAAATTTTGATGCCGAGAATTTTATTGAAGCTAGTGTAGCGCAAATGTCTTGTGTGAACACACAATGTGAACATATGGTGGACATAGAATGTGTTGGGTGCTATACCAAGAAATACAACGACAATTTTGGAAAAATGTACGATACCATGTGTCCCATAAAGAACAAACAAATAGTGGTACGCGAAAATGTTAGATGGTATAATAGTGAGCTATTAAAGGCAAAAAGACAGACGTAAGATGGAAGGTAGATGGAAAAGAGCCAAATCCTTACAAGCCAGAAATCTATATAATAAGGCCAGAAATGACTATAACATCCTGTTAGAAAAAACAAAAAGAAAATTCTACAACGGCGAATGTAGAAAAACCAATAACATGAAGGACTTTCACAGAAATCTTGATGATTTGATGGGATTAAAGAAAGAATATATCTTGCCTGATAATGTTTGTGCAGAGAGTTTTGCTATATTCTTTAGTGAAAAAATTGATAAAATCTATAGAGGCTTCCCCCAAAATCACTTGGAAGGACAGTCAGCTATGCCAGTGAAGGAGGGAAAGAAGTTAATAAAATTTAAGGAAATAAATATGTGTGACTTGTTAAAGGTTATGAGAGAGATGAAGAATACATATTGTGGAAACGACCCTTTCCCAAACAGTTCAATAAGTGAAGCTCCAAACAAACAAGTCGTATATAATATTTACCTGAACATAATTAACCTAAGTATACCACAATCCTGTTTTCCTAGCTGTGAAAAAACTGCGTTGATCAAACCAATTTACAAAGGGAAAGGTGATGTAAACGAGCTAAATTCCTATAGGCCCATTTCAAATTTATCCTACATGTCAAAGCTTATTGAAAAAGTCATAAGTGAGCAATTATGGGCGCATATTGACGAGTTAGAGGTATTCCCGGAAAATCAATCGGCCTACAGAGCTAATCATTCTACAGAAACTACTTTGTGCTCAATAATGAATGATATGATAGGTCTTCTTGATGGGGGAAAGTGTGGAATTTTAATTATGTTAGATCTTAGTGCTGCTTTTGACACTGTTGTGCACGAGTACTTATTTGACGACTTAAAGTCTATTGGAGTGACTCAGGAAGCACTGAAATTTTTGCGAAGTTACTTAGTGAACAGGAAGAATATTGTAGAAGTTTCTGGAAACCGATCCAATGAGAGAATTCTTATGAAGGGTGTACCACAGGGTAGTGTCCTGGGCCCTATCTTGTTTAACATATATACTATCGAGCTATTACACATCTTGAAAAAACAAAAAGTGGGTTTTAAACTGTATGCAGATGATACTCAGTTTTACCTCTCAATTTCAACAACACAAGATACAGGGAAGAAAATTGATGAGATAATGACTGAAATAAAAACATGGATGCAGAGGAAAAAGCTCAAATTAAATGATGATAAAACAGAATGCATGTTCTTTGGCACAAAGGTGGCTTTGAAGAATTACCAGTTAATTCAAAGTATAAAAATTGGTGATGCTGATGTTGGGATTGTGCCTGTTGTGAAAAATTTGGGTTTACTGATAGACTGTAATTTGTCAATGAAGGACCAAATTGTGAACACAGTGAAAGTGTGTAACTATCACCTGAGAAACATAGCATTTATTAGAAAATATTTAACAGAGGGCAGTACAAAAATTTTAGTGATGAGTCATGTAATATCAAGGCTTGATTATTGCAATTCTCTGTACTACAAATTGCCCAATACACTACTAAGGAAGCTTCAAAATGTGCAAAACCGGGCGGCTAGACTGATGAAAGGCATTAAATTTCGGGAGAGAATAACTCCTGCACTGATCGATCTACATTGGTTACCTGTTAAGGCTAGAATTGAATTTAAAATTTGCTTGTTGACTCACAAAGCACTTACAAGTGATAAGCCTAAATATCTTCGTGATTGCTTGGTCCCCTACCCTGAAGCTACCAGCGCCGTTGTAAGAGTTAGACATGCAGATGACCCACATAGACTATTCGAAATTGGTGTGAATCATGCAATAGGAGGAAGAACGTTCAGTTATGCTGCACCGAGACTCTTTAACGACCTTCCACTCGATGTCAAGAATAGCAATAATGTGGCAGCCTTCAAGAAAAACCTGAAGACTTATCTTTTTAGAAAGTGTTATAATAGTGACCTGAAAACTATTAAGCCTGAATACAAATGCTAGCGAAATAACTGATAACGATACAGAGCAAAATGTTACCTGGAAAGGAATTATTTTTTCACACACCAAGGCCCGCCTGAACAGACCTTTAGTGTTTGATGGAGGGCGAGAAATAAACCTCTAAAAGTAAGTAAAAGTAAAGTAGAGAGAGAGAGAGAGAGAGAGAGAGAGAGAGAGAGGAGAGAGAGGAGAGAGAGAGAGAGAGAGAGAGAGAGAGAGAGAGAGAGAGTCCAAAGACTGTGATATGAGAAACGATATCATATTAATATACTTAAAATCTTATAAATGAGCAACACGTTAAAAGAAAAAGAGGAAAAAGAACTAATTAGCATTAACAAACTTCGAACGTGTTTTATCTAATTGAGGAAATTACCGCGAGAGGGAGATGGCGTTCGAGTTCGGAGTCAAAGTTTGATATTGATGCTGTCCAACATCTCCCCTCCCCGGGGGGGGGGGGTGCAGAGTTTTTCTCGTGAAGATGTTGCTTTTAAAGTGTTTGTAAATTGCTGCATGAGTTGAGGAAGATGTGTTTTTGTATTGGTGTTAATTTATTTTTATATTTTTTATATTTAGTTGTTAAATGTTATAATATAAAAAATATAGTGACGAAAAGACGACTTAAATTATGTTTTATTTTTATGAAGGTTTAAATATATATATATATATATATATATATATATATATATATATATATATATATATATATATATATATACTGTATATATAAACATATATACACATATATATGTATATATATACACATATATATGTATATATATACACATATGTATGTACAGTGTATGTATATATATATATATATATATATATATATATATATATATATATATGAGTGTGTTTATATATACAGTATATATATATATATATATATATATATATATATATATATATATATATATATATATATATATATATATATATATGATAAATTTTGCACATTTTTACGTGTTTTTCATATTCAAATAAGCCATATATATTTTTGATATATTAATGTCTGGATTCTCTTAACAACCTCGGGATCACAGACCCAGGCGAAATCTCACAAAGACAAGAGCTTGGCTCCGGCCGGGAATCGAACCCTGGTCGGCAAGCTTATATAGACAGTGACTAACCCACTTGGCCACGAATAAAGACATTAATATATCAAAAATATATATGGCTTATTTGAATATATATATATATATATATATATATATATATATATATATATATATATATATAGTTATTGAATACTGGAAAGTGCTATAAGATTAATCTCTCTCTCTCTCTCTCTCTCTCTCTCTCTCTCTCTCTCTCTCTCTCTCTCTCTCTCTCTCTCTCTCTCTCTCTCTCTAATTGACCGAGTCGCAAAAAGTTAGATCAATTCACAATTATATTAGTAACAATTAACAAAATACCTTGAGTTTTCATCTATTCCTTCCTTTTCTATTTCAACCTTTTTCTTCTATTTAACCCTTTTCTTCTATTATAACTTTTCTTCGTTTTCTATTTCAACTTTCCCCTGATGTTTCTATCTATTATCACTCTTCCTTTTCTCTTTCAAATGTTTCCTTATAATTTTGTTATCATTTTTTTTCCTTTTCTATTTTTCCTTTTTACTTTTATGTCTTTATCTATTATCACTTATCTTCCTTTTTATTTCAACTTTTTACATATAATTTTATGTTATCACTTTTCTTCCTTTTCTATTTCATCTTTTCCCTTCTATATTTTCATCTATTACCACTTTTCTTTTTCTATTTCTCCCAGAAAAGAAGCTGTTTTCTCCAGCAATTCTCAAAAGCTCTTCCCACGGGTATCAACATTAGCCTCTGTGCAATCTTCCCTTGCTTCCTGACGCTGACATTCTGTAATTGTCTCGTAATGTCGAACGTAACTAGATCGTTTGGGAGTCGAACAATAACCAGGGAATTACCATTTGCGGCTGTTTTAAGGCCAGTTTGGGCCTTTCCTATCAAGGGCGCATTGGCTTCTTATGCTGTGTAATTTCGCCCACTTGCGAGATATTTCTCGACCTAATAGCTCTTTCCAATTTTGTTATTAAGGCTGTTGTGGTGTTTATTATGTACAGTAATTGTCTGACTCAGTTAGCATGAAATAAGATGATCTCATACTGGTTTTTCACTATTAGAAGTCATTGTAAATTTTTTCACCAAGTTATTTTAAATTTGATTGTTCTACCTAATAGCTCTTTCCAATTTTGTTATTAAGGCTGTTGAGGTGTTTATTATGTACAGTAATTATCTGACTGTCAGTTAGGATGAAATAAGGTAATCCTATACTGGTTTTTCATTATGAGATGTCATTGTAAATTTAATTGTTCTACACTGTTAAAAAAAAAAAAACCTAATTTTAATCGTGTAAATTCTAAGTAAAAATATACTGTTTTTAGCCGTATTTCAGTAAAATACTGGCGACCGTAATTTTACCATACTTTGTTATTATATTTTACGGGTTGGTGACCGTAATATCACTCCTTTACATCAATATATCGGTTTTTAAAACAGTAAATGCCTGGCAAAATTTATTCCAGAATTTTTGCCGTTTTTTACGGCAATTTTTTAAGTGTGCCTAATAGCTCTTTCCAATTTTATATTAAGGCTATTGTGTGTGTATTATCTGCAGTAATTGTCTGACTGTTAGTTAGGATTTAATTAAAAAAAATATATCACTTTCGTTTCTAATGTACACTGTTAAAAAAGACCCATAATTTTAATCGGAAATTCTCCATCAAATTATACTGATCATAGCCGTATTTCAGTAAAATACAGACAACCGTAATTTTTACGTTACTTTGATATAATCTTTTACGGGTTGGTTACCGTAATATCACTCCTATACATCAATATATCCTTTTTTTAAACGAGAAAATCATGGAATAAGTGTTGCCAGGCATTTACTCTTTTTTAATGCAAATTTTATAACAGTATAGAGAATCAATTACTAAGGCATTGTGGTAATTCATAGAAATTCCCTACTATAGTCAATAGTAATATTGATGGTTTATTGAAATATTAGCAATGCAAATATGGTAACTTACCGCTCTTGGAATGTTGACAAGTTCATCTTGAGTTTGCTTGCGAGAATCATGTCCTTGTCATCTGGTTAAGTTTGTGTGCAACGAGATTATTTTCTCTCTCTCTCTCTCTCTCTCTCTCTCTCTCTCTCTCTCTCTCTCTCTCTCTCTCTCTCTCTCTCTCTCTCTCTCTCTCTCTCTCTCTCTCTCTCTATATATATATATATATATATATATGTATGTATATATATATAATTTATATATGTGTATATATATATATATATATATATGTGTGTGTGTGTGTGTATATATTATATATGTATATCTATGAATTTATATATATATATATATATATATATATATATATATATATATAACTTTTTTTATCTTTTCCTTCCCAAGAATATTATGAAAGGACTTTGGAAACTATTAAGAAACATTGTTAAATTGGAATTATATTTATTGCATAGGTACTGTTATATATTGAGTTGAAGCCTATAGGCTTATTTCGTTGTAATCTATTAAATTGCAATATATTTATTTCGTTACAAAAATAAAGCTATGTACATTGAGCTCACCAGATCCTCTTTTGTATTTCCAAGAAAGGAATGGTTTGTTTATTTTTCTCTCTTTATAAGCAACTGTGTCTCTCAACAAACAACCTTGTTTGTATATATGTGGGCTTTTTGTGTGTCTTCCTCCTAGATTTCATTCTTCTTCAAGTTTTTCTTTTATTTATCTGTCCCTTTGTCCCAAGTCTTCTGCCCTGTCGGTAGTGTGTTTTCCCCTGATTTAATTCTTTAGGTTTTTTCTTTATTTATCTGTCTCTATTCCCTAAGAATTGTGTTTTCCCCAGATTTAATTCTTCAAGTTTTTTCTTTTATTCATCTGCCTCTTTGCCCTAAGAATTGTGTTTTCCCCGGATTTAATTCTTCAAGTTTTTTCTTTTATTCATCTGCCTCTTTGCCCTAAGAATTGTGTTTTCCCCAGATTTAATTCTTCAAGTTTTTTCTTTTATTCATCTGTCCCTTTGCCCCAAGAATTGTGTTATCCCTAGATTTAGCTCTTCAAAATCTGTCTTTATTTATCTGTCTCTATTCCCCAAGAATTGTGTTTTCCCCAGATTTAATTCTTCAAGTTCTTTCTTTTATTCATCTGTCACTTTGACCCAAGAATTGTGTTTTCCCTAGATTTAGCTCTTCAAAATTTTTCTTTATTTATCTGTCTTTATTCCCCAAGAATTGTGTTTTCCCTAGATCTAATTCTTCAAGTTTTTTCTTTATTCATCTGTCTCTATTCCCCAAGAATTGTGTTTCCCACAGATTTAATTCTTCAAGTTTTTCTTTTATTTATGTCTCTTTGCCCCAAGAATTGTGTTTTCCCTTGATTTAATTCTTTAAGTTTTTTCTTTATTTGTCTGTCTCCTTGTCCTAAGACTTCTGCCCTGTCCTTGAGTGTGTTTTCCCCAGATTTAATTTTTCAAGTTTTTTCTTTACTTATACCTCTTTTCCCCTAGAAGTTTACCCTGTCCTTAAAGTGTTTTCCACAGATTTCATTCTACAAGTTTTTTCTTTATTTATCTGTCCCTTTTCCCCAAGAATTGTGCCCTGTCATTAGTGTGTTTTCCCCAGATTTAATTTTTTTTTCAAGGTTTTATTTTCTTTTTATTCATCTGTCTCTTTGCCCCAAGACTTCTGCCCTGTCCTTAGTGTGTTTTCCCTAGATTTAATTCTTCAAGTTTTTATCCTTTATCTGTCTCTTTACCCCAAGACTTCTGCCCTGTCCTTGATTGCTGTGACGTGTTTGTCTTGTTCCCCCATGAAGGAGGCTTTCTGTCGCCTTTGTGCCGGAATGGTGTTCCTTGTTTGTTTTTTTCCAAGTGGAAAAAAGAGGCGTCTCTGTTTTGCTAAGTCTATTCCTTTCATGTTCTCGCTACCTTTTCCTTTTTTTTTCCAGTCTGAGCCGCGTATTTTTGGGGGGGAATTTGATAGGATTTGTTCAACCTTTTATATGTATGTATATATGTATGTATATATATATGTATATATATGTATACATATATATGTATACATATATATATATATATATGTATATATATATATATATATATATATATATATATATATATGTATATATATATAAATATATATATATATATATATATATATATATATATATATATATATATATATATATATATATATATATAGCTAGCCAGGCAGGGAGGTGTGTGTGTGTGTGTATGTATGTGTGTGTTTCAACAAGGCTTGTTTTCTATTATTGATTTCAAGCCGAGTTTACTATTCATAGAAAAATTACATCTGGATTGAGTGAATATTGCATATATTCTTTTTTATTTCTGTTTAATTTTCTCACGTCTAAAACACATTTTCTGGTTTAATTTTTGTAACTTTTTTACATTTTCTTTTAATTTTAGTTAACGCATTTTAGAAATGAATATCCTCTAAGATACAGTTAAAAAGATAACTTAATTTCAGTGCTAGTCCATAGGGTGAGGAAAGATAGACAGATAGATAGATTGATAGAAAGATACTTGCCTGCCTAGCAATCTGTTAGAAAGGAGTTCGAGATCCCCTCAATCTCGATAGTCTATAGTAGTGTCTGCAACCTCACCATCCTTGTGACTTAAGGATTTGTGATTTGGTGGAGCCATGAGGTTTATCTGCTGAGTTATTCTCAGCTATTGCCTGGCCCTCCCTGGTCCTAACATGGTGGACTGTTGTTTTTGTTGCTGATTATATGTATAGAAGTCTAGTCTCTTGGTTGTTGTTCTTTCCTTTTCCTCTGCCAGTCATGAGTGACTTTTAAACCTTTAAATAGGGTATCTTGGTATCTTTAAAAATGCCAAAAAAGTCATATGTATATGTGGACAGTTTTAGGGCAATATCTGGTCCCTTGCCTCTGCCATTCTTGAGTGACCTTTTAACCTTTAAATAGGGAATCTTGGTATCTTTTTAAATGCCACCTCCCCCCCAAAAAATGTCATATGTATATGTGGACAGTTTTAGGGCAATATCTGGTCCCTTGCCTCTGCCATTCTTGAGTGACCTTTTAACCTTTAAATAGGGAATCTTGGTATCTTTTTAAATGCCACCTCCCCCCCAAAAAATGTCATATGTATATGTGGACAGTTTTAGGGCAATATCTGGTCCCTTGCCTCTGCCATTCTTGAGTGACCTTTTAACCTTTAAATAGGGAATCTTGGTATCTTTTTAAATGCCACCTCCCCCCCAAAAAATGTCATATGTATATGTGGACAGTTTTAGGGCAATATCTGGTCCCTTGCCTCTGCCATTCTTGAGTGACCTTTTAACCTTTAAATAGGGAATCTTGGTATCTTTTTAAATGCCACCTCCCCCCCAAAAAATGTCATATGTATATGTGGACAGTTTTAGGGCAATATCTGGTCCCTTGCCTCTGCCATTCTTGAGTGACCTTTTAACCTTTAAATAGGGAATCTTGGTATCTTTTTAAATGCCACCTCCCCCCCAAAAAATGTCATATGTATATGTGGACAGTTTTAGGGCAATATCTGGTCCCTTGCCTCTGCCATTCTTGAGTGACCTTTTAACCTTTAAATAGGGAATCTTGGTATCTTTTTAAATGCCACCTCCCCCCAAAAAAATGTCATATGTATATGTGGACAGTTTTAGGGCAATATCTGGTCCCTTGCCTCTGCCATTCTTGAGTGACCTTTTAACCTTTAAATAGGGAATCTTGGTATCTTTTTAAATGCCACCTCCCCCCCAAAAAATGTCATATGTATATGTGGACAGTTTTAGGGCAATATCTGGTCCCTTGCCTCTGCCATTCTTGAGTGACCTTTTAACCTTTAAATAGGGAATCTTGGTATCTTTTTAAATGCCACCTCCCCCCCAAAAAATGTCATATGTATATGTGGACAGTTTTAGGGCAATATCTGGTCCCTTGCCTCTGCCATTCTTGAGTGACCTTTTAACCTTTAAATAGGGAATCTTGGTATCTTTTTAAATGCCACCTCCCCCCCAAAAAATGTCATATGTATATGTGGACAGTTTTAGGGCAATATCTGGTCCCTTGCCTCTGCCATTCTTGAGTGACCTTTTAACCTTTAAATAGGGAATCTTGGTATCTTTTTAAATGCCACCTCCCCCCCAAAAAATGTCATATGTATATGTGGACAGTTTTAGGGCAATATCTGGTCCCTTGCCTCTGCCATTCTTGAGTGACCTTTTAACCTTTAAATAGGGAATCTTGGTATCTTTTTAAATGCCACCTCCCCCCCAAAAAATGTCATATGTATATGTGGACAGTTTTAGGGCAATATCTGGTCCCTTGCCTCTGCCATTCTTGAGTGACCTTTTAACCTTTAAATAGGGAATCTTGGTATCTTTTTAAATGCCACCTCCCCCCCAAAAAATGTCATATGTATATGTGGACAGTTTTAGGGCAATATCTGGTCCCTTGCCTCTGCCATTCTTGAGTGACCTTTTAACCTTTAAATAGGGAATCTTGGTATCTTTTTAAATGCCACCTCCCCCCCAAAAAATGTCATATGTATATGTGGACAGTTTTAGGGCAATATCTGGTCCCTTGCCTCTGCCATTCTTGAGTGACCTTTTAACCTTTAAATAGGGAATCTTGGTATCTTTTTAAATGCCACCTCCCCCCCAAAAAATGTCATATGTATATGTGGACAGTTTTAGGGCAATATCTGGTCCCTTGCCTCTGCCATTCTTGAGTGACCTTTTAACCTTTAAATAGGGAATCTTGGTATCTTTTTAAATGCCACCTCCCCCCCAAAAAATGTCATATGTATATGTGGACAGTTTTAGGGCAATATCTGGTCCCTTGCCTCTGCCATTCTTGAGTGACCTTTTAACCTTTAAATAGGGAATCTTGGTATCTTTTTAAATGCCACCTCCCCCCCAAAAAATGTCATATGTATATGTGGACAGTTTTAGGGCAATATCTGGTCCCTTGCCTCTGCCATTCTTGAGTGACCTTTTAACCTTTAAATAGGGAATCTTGGTATCTTTTTAAATGCCACCTCCCCCCCAAAAAATGTCATATGTATATGTGGACAGTTTTAGGGCAATATCTGGTCCCTTGCCTCTGCCATTCTTGAGTGACCTTTTAACCTTTAAATAGGGAATCTTGGTATCTTTTTAAATGCCACCTCCCCCCCAAAAAATGTCATATGTATATGTGGACAGTTTTAGGGCAATATCTGGTCCCTTGCCTCTGCCATTCTTGAGTGACCTTTTAACCTTTAAATAGGGAATCTTGGTATCTTTTTAAATGCCACCTCCCCCCCAAAAAATGTCATATGTATATGTGGACAGTTTTAGGGCAATATCTGGTCCCTTGCCTCTGCCATTCTTGAGTGACCTTTTAACCTTTAAATAGGGAATCTTGGTATCTTTTTAAATGCCACCTCCCCCCCAAAAAATGTCATATGTATATGTGGACAGTTTTAGGGCAATATCTGGTCCCTTGCCTCTGCCATTCTTGAGTGACCTTTTAACCTTTAAATAGGGAATCTTGGTATCTTTTTAAATGCCACCTCCCCCCCAAAAAATGTCATATGTATATGTGGACAGTTTTAGGGCAATATCTGGTCCCTTGCCTCTGCCATTCTTGAGTGACCTTTTAACCTTTAAATAGGGAATCTTGGTATCTTTTTAAATGCCACCTCCCCCCCAAAAAATGTCATATGTATATGTGGACAGTTTTAGGGCAATATCTGGTCCCTTGCCTCTGCCATTCTTGAGTGACCTTTTAACCTTTAAATAGGGAATCTTGGTATCTTTTTAAATGCCACCTCCCCCCCAAAAAATGTCATATGTATATGTGGACAGTTTTAGGGCAATATCTGGTCCCTTGCCTCTGCCATTCTTGAGTGACCTTTTAACCTTTAAATAGGGAATCTTGGTATCTTTTTAAATGCCACCTCCCCCCCAAAAAATGTCATATGTATATGTGGACAGTTTTAGGGCAATATCTGGTCCCTTGCCTCTGCCATTCTTGAGTGACCTTTTAACCTTTAAATAGGGAATCTTGGTATCTTTTTAAATGCCACCTCCCCCCCAAAAAATGTCATATGTATATGTGGACAGTTTTAGGGCAATATCTGGTCCCTTGCCTCTGCCATTCATGAGTGACTTTTAAACCTTTAAATAGAGTATCTTGGTATCCTTAAAAATGCCCCCCCCCCAAAAAAAAAAAGAAAAAAAAATCATATGTATATGTGGTAAATTTTATGGCATTGTCCGGTCTTTTGCTTCTGCCATTTAAAGCGACTTTTAAACCTTTAAGTAGGTTATTTTGGTTTCTTTAAAAAAGCCAAAAAAAAAAGTTAGCATTGGATAATTCATTGAATTAACCTAAAGTTTCGGTATCCCACTTTGATCCTGGTTTTATTCATTGGAATGGCACAGTCCATTTGGCTCAAATGTGACTTTTTTCAGTAATGTATTCTGGTTGTACGAATAGGCTATATTGTATATACAATTAAAGGTGGTACTATTTTGGATAGTTTTTTGATTGCAGGGAAATGATTTTTTTTTTTTTTGTGGAAAAGGAATTAGATTATACCTTCGTTTTATATGTTTGTGAATGACATGATAATTGCATGTTATTTATTTTTATATGCAGTATAGCAGGGTGAGGCAATTTTGGACACCTTTTTAGTAACCTTTGTACAAAATCTATATTAATAATTTATGACCAAATACCAAACATGTTTTCAAGAGAGGGAGCTTTGATCTATAAAAATGGCTTGTTTCATAATCATCAAAGAATTAGAAATTCTCGTATTACAGTAATAAGAAAAATATCTCAGAGGCGAGGCAATTTTGGACAGTGAGGCAATTTTGGACACGTCTGTATCTTCGTTAAGCGCTAACGCTCAGTTGGGCAAACTATGACAATTTGTGGTCCCTATCAATATAAATATGCTAGTAAAAAAATTTTAGACTTACATAAATTTTTGTGCCCGTAATCCAAGACTGTCCAATTTTGCCTCGCCAAGAAAAAAGTGAGAAGTGTGCCTGTCCAATTTTGCCTGACCATGGTTTTGAAAACTGTCCAATTTTGCCTTACTATATAAATATGTAAATCAAACTTTGTATTCGAGCACACAAATATACTTTTGCTTTTATGTATAAATATGCATATATGTAATCATAAAAATTCAAAATAAGACATGAGGGGTGCAGTAAATGGGGTGTCTGCCCAAGGTGACACCCTAAAAGTGAGTGACACCCTGAGAGTTACATTAAAAAAAAAGTTTCTTTCTAGCTCGATGGTTTGATATGATTTTCAGAAAGTTATTTAATGCTTGGGACACTCTTAAAGCTGTTGACACTCAAGGGGTGAAACCTTCAAAAATATTGACCAAAACATGGTAACATCCTCGAGAGGGGTGTCAACCCAAATGCTAGAAATATCTAAAGAAAACTCTACTATATACATTGTTCCTATAATAATTCACATATCCAAATGAAAATTTCAGGAGTTGAAATAGAATATGTTTTCACTGTTCCTGCTAATTTCCATGTTGATAACTGTCATGTTGACTTTTTAATATGGTGTCAAATGGAGCAACATTAGAGTGAACAGCATGATAGATACATCAAGGAGGTGCAAAGCTGATCCCATAAACAATATTTGTCCTAAGTTGTACCTATCCATTTTAGTCTTATCATTGTTACCTCATACTATGAACGAGCCATCAAAGAGATACTTTTACCTACAAAAGAAAGGGATACAATCGAAGATTTAAGAAAAAAAGATGAAAAGAAGAAAAATAAAAGGAAAAACACAAAGAGAGATAGAAACATGACAAATCATGGAAATACAAAGCAACCAAATATCTCTCGATTTTTAAAGAAAAAATGTCTGCAAACACTAACGTAAATACAAAAAATCTAAATTGACCAGGGTAATAAATAGTGATAATTGAACTGCTAGGATAGTCCCGATAGTGAATGATAAGGATTTATTTATCCCTAAAATAAAAGAAATAAAAAAGAAATTCAAATGATTTTGGAAGATATTAAGGATCGTCCATTATTTTGCATTGGTAGAGCAACAAAAAGGTTTTTAGAGGAAGAAAGAGGCTAAGTGACTCGCCTTTAGCTAGATGCTTGAAGCCACTGCCCACATATCATCACCATCATCTCCCATGCCTATTGACGTAAAGGGCCTCAATTAGATTTCGCTAGTCGTCTCTATCTTCAGCTTTTAATTCAATACTTCTCCAATCACAATATCCTACTTCATGCTTTATAGTCCTGAGTCTTCCAACTCTTCTAGTGCCTTGTGGAGGCCAGTTTAAAGTTTGGTGAACTAATGTCTCTTAGGGAGAACAAAGAGCATCCCCAAACCATCTCCATCTACCCCTCACCATGATCTCATCCACATGTGGCGCTCGAGTAATCTCTTAGTTTCATTTCTAATCCTGTCCTGTCATTTAACACCAAATATTCTTCTGAGGGATTTGTTCTCAAATCTATAAAATGAGTTTCATTAATATACCAAGATTCACGACCATACAGTAACACCGATCTCACTAAACTGATATATAGCCTGATTATTATATGTAATTTTAGGCGACCTGATTTCCAAATTTGACTTAACCTAGCCATCCTCTGATTTGCTTTTTTCAATCTTTCATTAAACTCAAATTCTAAAGCTCCTATATTAGATATCAAAGTTCCTAAATATTTAAATAATTCTACCTCATTAATCCTTTATCCTTCCAAAAATATTTCATCTTCCATTGCATATTCCGTTCTCATCATCTGTCTTTCTTCTATTTATCTCGAGCCCAACATCATGTGATTTTTCATGCATTCTGGTAAGCAAGCTTTCCAAGTCCTGTGGTGTTTTGCTAATTAGGACAGCGTCATCAGCATACTCTAGGTCTCCTAATTTTCTGTTACCAATCCAGTCCAATCCTTTTCCACCATCCCCAACCGATCTATGCATTACAAAATCTATGAGGAGGATAAACAACATAGGTAACAAAACATTCCCTTAGAGTACTCCACTTTTCACTTGAAATTTGTTTGATAAGACGCCAATAACATTAACTTTGCATTTGCTATGCTTATGAACAGACAATTAAATTTACATATTTAAGAGGAACTCCATAATGTCTCAGGACTCTCCACAAAATTTGCCAGAGCACATAATCAAAAGCTTTTTCATAGCCCACATATACCATAAAAAGTGGAATTCTATATTCTACATATTGCTGCACCACATGTCTTAAATGAAAATTTGGTCAGTACAACTTCTACCTTTTCTAAATCTCAACTTTTCATCAATCTTTCTCTCTAGTCTCTTTAGAATAAGCATTCTATATATTTTCATGACAGCTGACGTAAGTGTGATGCCTCTGTAATGATTGCAATTTGCAATCAGTCAGATCTTTTTTTGTCATTTTCACCAGCACTCCTAGCAGCCTCTTCACGCCACATTCTACAAAATAATCTTGTAGGTAATCTGGGAGTCACTTCATTTTCAGGCAATATCATCTCTGCAGTTATTCCTTCGTATCCAGGGGTTTTCCATCTTTTGAGTTTTTTTTTAAGAATAGCTTCGACTTCAAACACACCCAATTCATTCATGGGCTCATCAAGGTCTTCATCAGTTTCAGGTATATCAACCAAATTATTCCCTTCGTATTTCCTATTCATGACCTCACTAAAGTGTTCAATCCAACGTTACTTTTCTTCATGTTCTTTCGTTATAACAGATCCATCTTTCTTTTTGATGGGTATATGCTGCTTTTTTCCAGTAGAGATTTCATTAATAATTCCAAGAGCAATTCCTACAACAAAGCCACTCCCTGAATTCATAGCTTTGTCAGCCTCATCTGCTTTCCTGTCTAAATATTCTCTCCAATCATTCCTGATATTTCTTTTGACCTTACTATCAATACAGAAATACTTGGCATGCTCTGCCTTGTAGTTTTCATTACTTCCTCGAAAAGTTTAAGAAATCAATTTTTGTCTTTGCTTCCTTTTTATAGTATCCCAAGTATCATTTGATATCCATGGTTTTCTCCTTGTAACTGCATGTTCCAAAACTTCGTCTCTTAAAGTCTCTTAAGACTGTAAATCGATTCCTACATTCAGTTACAAAGATTTCTGTGCTCATCCTCTAGAAGCTTAGTTGTATCAAACTTAGGTATTCTATCTACATTTCTGTTGGGTTCTTTCAGTTTTAATATTTGTGTGGCAATGGGGAGCTGGTGATCACTACCAATAACTACACCTCTATAGCTTGTTACATTTCCCAGAGTCCTCCTTCTCTCTTTATCAATGGCTATGTGATCTATTTGATATTTGTAATTGCCACATGGTGAAGTCCTTGTATATTTGTGGATCTCCTTGTGCTGCAAAAGAGTACCTCCAGTAACAAGATTGTTTGTTGAACAATAACTTAAAAAGTGTGCCCCATTTTCATTTGCAACTTCGCCAAGAACCTCAACACCCATCACATTTTCTATCACTTGATTATTCCCTCCAACTTTAGCATTGAAGTCATTAATCACAATTTTCATACCTCTCTAGGTTCTCACCTATTATACTCTGCAGTTCTTCACAGTATTCATCTTTCCTTGGGTGAATATACAAAGAATAGGCCAGACTATTTGGCCTCTATTTTGAGGTACCTTACCTCTAGCATTAGAGGCTCTTTGACCTTTTATTTTGATGTGCCATACTTAACATTAGAGGATATTTAAGCTCTATTTTGAGGTGCCATACCTTTAGTATTGAGGGCTCTATGACCTCTATTTTGAGGTACTATAATCTTAGCATTATATATTCTTTGATCTCTAATTTGAAGTGCTTTACCTCTAGCATTAGAGGCTCTTTGACCTCTATTTTGAGGCTCCATACTTTTAGCATTAGAGGGTCTTTGACCTCCATTTTGAGGCTCCTTACTTTTAGCATTAGAGGCTCTTTGACCTCTATTTTGAGGCTCCTTACTTTGAGCATTAGAGGGTTTTTTACCTCTATTTTGAGGCTCCTTACGTTTAGCATTAGGGGCTCTTTGACCTCTATTTTGAGACTGCTCACTTTTACCATTAGAGTCTCTCTGACCTCTATTTTGAGCCTCCTTACTTTTAGCATTAGAGGGTCTTTGACCTCTATTTTGAGGCTCCTTAATTTTAGCATTAGAGGCTCTTTGACCTCTATTTTGAGACTCCATACTTTAAGCACTAGAGGCTCTTTGACCTCTATTTTGAGGCTCCTTACTTTTAGCATTAGAGGCTCTTTGACCTCTATTTTGAGGCTCCTTACTTTGAGCATTAGAGGGTTTTTTACCTCTATTTTGAGGCTCCTTACGTTTAGCATTAGGGGCTCTTTGACCTCTATTTTGAGACTGCTCACTTTTACCATTAGAGTCTCTCTGACCTCTATTTTGAGCCTCCTTACTTTTAGCATTAGAGGGTCTTTGACCTCTATTTTGAGGCTCCTTACTTTTAGCATTTGAGGGTCTTTGACCTCTATTTTGAGGCTCCTTACTTTTAGCATCAGAGGGTCTTTGACCTCTATTTTGAGGCTCCTTACTTTTAGCTTTAGAGTCTCTTTGACCTCCGTATTGAGGCTCCTTACTTTTAGCATTAGAGGGTCTTTGATATCTATTTTGAGGCTCCTTAGTTTAGCATTAGAGGGTTTTTGACCTCTTATTTAAGGCTCCTTACTTTGAACATTAAAGGCTCTTTGACCTCTATTTTGAGACTGCTCACTTTTAGCATTAGAGTCTCTTTGACCTCTATTTTGAGGCTCCTTACTTTTAGTATTAGAGGCTCTTTGACCTCTTATTTTAAGGGTCCTTACTCTTAGCATTAGAGGCTCTTTGACTTCTATTTTGAGGGTCCTTACTTTTAGCATTAGAGGGTCTTTGACCTCTATTTTGAGGCTCCTTGCGTTTAGCATTAGATGGTCTTTGACCTCTGTTTTGATGTTCCTTACTTTTAGCATGAGAGGCTCTTTGACCTCTATTTTGAGGCTCTGTAGGTTTAGCATTAGAGGGCATTTGACCTCTATTTTGAGGCTCCTTACTTTTAGCATTAGAGGGTCTTTGACCTCTATTTTGAGGCTGCTCACTTCTAGCTTTAGAGTCTCTTTGACCTCTATTTTTAGGCTCTTTACTTTTAGCAATAGAGGCTCTTTGACCTCGGTTTTGAGGCTCCTTACATTTAACATTAGAGACTCTTTGACCTATTTTGAGGCTCCTTACTTTTAGCGTTAGAGGCTCTTTAACCTCTATTTTGAGGTGCAGTATCTCCTTTATTAGAGGCTATTTGACCTCTATTTTGAGGCTCCTTACTTTTAGCATTAGAGGCTCTTATGACATCTATTTTGAGGCTCCTTACTTTTAGCATTAGAGGCTCTTTGACCTCTAATTTGAGGCTCCATACTTATATCATTAGAGGCTCTTTGACCTCTATTTTAAGGCTCCTTACTTTTAGCATTAGAGGCTCTTTGACCTCTATTTTAAGGCTCCTTACTTTTAGCGTTAGAGGCTCTTTGACCTCTATTTTGAGGCTCCTTACTTTAAGCATTAGAGGGTATTTTACCTCTATTTTGAGGCTCCTTACTTTTAGCGTTAGAGGCTCTTTGACCTCTATTTTGAGGCTTCTTATGTTTAGCATTAGAGGTTCTTTGACATCTATTTTGAGGCTCCTTACTTTTAGCATTAGAGGCTTTTTGACCTTTATTTTGAGGCTCCATACTTTTAGCATCAGAGGCTCTTTCCCCTTTATTTTTCGGTTCCATAATTTAGGCATTAGAGGCTCTTTGACCTCTATTTTGAGGGTTCTGACGTTTTGCATTAGAGGGTCTTTGACCTCTATTTTGAGGCTTCTTATGTTTAGCATTAGAGGTTCTTTGACATCTATTTTGAGGCTCCTTACTTTTAGCATTAGAGGCTTTTTGACCTTTATTTTGAGGCTCCATACTTTTAGCATCAGAGGCTCTTTCCCCTTTATTTTTCGGTTCCATAATTTAGGCATTAGAGGCTCTTTGACCTCTATTTTGAGGGTTCTGACGTTTTGCATTAGAGGGTCTTTGACCTCTATTTTGAGGCTTCTTATGTTTAGCATTAGAGGTTCTTTGACATCTATTTTGAGGCTCCTTACTTTTAGCATTAGAGGCTTTTTTACCTTTATTTTGAGGCTCCATACTTTTAGCATCAGAGGCTCTTTCCCCTTTATTTTTCGGTTCCATAATTTAGGCATTAGAGGCTCTTTGACCTCTATTTTGAGGCTTCTGACGTTTTGCATTAGAGGGTCTTTGACCTCTATTTTGAGGCTCCTTACTTTTAGCATTAAAGGCTGTTTGACCTCTATTTTGAGGCTCCTTAATTTTAGCATTAGAGGCTCTTTGACCTCTATTTTGAGACTCCATACTTTAAGCACTAGAGGCTCTTTGACCTCTATTTTGAGGCTTCTTACGTTTAGCATTAGAGGCTCTTTGACCTATATTTTGAGGCTCCTTACTTTTAGCATTAGAGGCTCTTTGACCTCTATTTTGAGGCTCCTTACCTTTAGCATTAGAGGCTCTTTGACCTCTATTTTGAGGTTCCTTACTTTTGAGCATTAGAGGCTCTTTGACCTCTATTTTGAGGCTTCTTACGTTTAGCATTAGAGGGTCTTTGACCTCAATTTTGAGGCTTCTTACGTTTAGCATAAGAGGGTCTTTGACCTCTGTTTTTAGGTTCCTTACATAATTAGAGGTTCTTTGACCTCTATTTTGAGGCTCCATACTTTTAGCATTAGAGGGTCTTTGACCTCTGTTTTGAGGCTTTTTACTTTTAACATTAGAGGCTCTTTGACCTCTGTTTTGAGGCTCCTTACTTTTAGCATTAGGGGTTCTTTGATCTCTATTTTTAGATGCTATACTCTAGAATTAGAGTTTCTTTGACCTTTATTTTAATCCCCTTACCTCTAACATTAAAAGCTCTTTGACCTTTATTTTTGGGTGCCTTATTTCTAGCATTAGAGGCTCTTTGAGACCTCTGTTTTAAGGCTACTAACCGCGAATAGTAGAGGCTATTTGACCTCAGTTTTTAGGTGACTTACCTCTATAATTAAAGGCTATTTTTTATACTTCTTCATATAAAGGCTTTCCTTCTCTATTCTCTTCTGTCTTTTATAGTTTTTCAAGATCTTCTTTGCTTAGTTCGCCAGTCTCCTTCGAGATTTCAAGAGACATTTCAGTGCTATTTGTCCTCTGTTCGTCAGATTCCTCGGAGAAATCGATGGCTTTCATGTCTAAGGGCGATGGGTAAAGACATGGATGCCATTGATTTCTCGGTATAAACGATACGCCTTTATACTAAAGTCAACGAAGAGCAACACAATATATTTACCAATGCCGTCCTGATATGTTCTATCTTCAATGCCGAATTTCGAAGAAACACACGTCGTTCACCGCTTTGCACCAATGCAATCCAATTATAGGACATCGTCGCTAAACCGCAAGCAAATTATCCTTCAAGGTGCTTACATTATGATCTTCAAAGCTTGCCAACTTCGGCAGCACCTATCCAAACTATCGGTAGATGAAGGTGCTCCGAATAGCCTCCAGTTCATCGTGTAGCTGTAACAAAATTCTCACAGTCAGTTACTTGTTCCGCCAGAACGCGAGCTCTGTGAGTAAAGTGAAATCCTCCTCCCCATGTTCACTGCGTAAACTTCCATAGCTACAGTACATACAGATCGTGAGGTGTTGCAAGGTATGTTTAAAAAAAAAAAGAGAGAGATCAGGTCTTCAGAAGTCTTTTGGAATCCGGTGCGGAGCCGTTCAGAACTACTCCGGGAAGATTCCGTTCTGGAGTCATTCAGAACTCTATGCTAATCCTACGGCGAGGAGAGTCAGGAAGATTTTCTTCCGAAATCGTTCAGAGACTTCTGGAATCATTCAGAATTCCATGCTAAGTCTATGGAAATTTTTTCTGAATCCTTTTGGAGATGCACGAAGATTTTCTCCCGAAGCCGTTTAGGACTCGCGAAAAATTCTCTTTTTTCTCTCTGATTTCAATAGGCCCTAACAACAACAACAACAATTATTATTATTATTATTATTATTAATATTATTGTTATTATTATTATTATTGATATAATTATTATTTTTTTTTCTCTGATTTCAATAGGCCCTAACAACAACAA
>NC_090727.1:79373758-79378758 GCF_036898095.1 Palaemon carinicauda | reverse complement strand
ATTTCAGGTTAAAAAATGATAAAAAACTGTTTTACAATTTTTAGTTTAGCTTAATTTTTGGCATCCAGTTTTCCCCCATTTATAATTCAGGTTCAGTTTCGACACTTTACTTTTTGGGGTGATAATCATATATTATTCCTGCCTAAATTTGTTAAAGTAACAATTATTGCCATGGTAACTGACGTCATGACTTCAGCTCCCAACTGGCTATCGCGCACAACTCTAAGGAATAAGATAAATGAACCAAAGGGCATCATAAAGGAGAAACGAAAGGCGAGCATCTTGATAGCATCGTTATGCACTATATGGTTGGCTTCAATGTGGAAACTTCAATTCTGTTTGGGAGAAGTATGATATTGAAGAAGCTCTTAGACCAGTGGTTCCCAACCTTTTACCTGTCATTTCCCCCCTGCACCCAGTGCAACCCTCCAGATTTCCCCCTTCATGTGTATGAGGGAAAGAGTAGTTGAAACACACTGTGACGACTTACTCATTTATTTTTCCATTATACAAATATACTGATAAACAAATAGTTACAGAGTAAAATGTATAGAGAGCGGTTAGTAACAACTAACAGCATAGCCATAGAGCTATGAGGTTAGTTGTTACTAACCGCTCTCTATCCATTTTACTATGTAACTATTTGTTTATCAGTATATGGAGAGCGGCTAGTAGCAAAATAAAAGGACTTTTGTTTATTCTTCTACTTCAAAATTGAATTAGTGAGAAGGTTGAGGCTGCTTCTTGTGCACCAGTGTATCAATATCAGGGCTAGTTTTGTCACCTGATATTTTTTTTTAGTTAGTAGGTAGTGTAATTATTTCCCCCCTGGTAGCTTCAAATTTCCTCCCAGGGGGAAATTTCCCCCTGGTTGGGAACCACTATCTTAGACGGATCTCTTAATAATGACAGGGAGAAAATCCTCTCTCTGAAGCTTGAATGTCAGACACACATGAGGGATTTATTTGGTATGAATTAGATAGAGAGAGAGAGAGAGAGAGAGAGAGAGAGAGAGAGAGAGAGAGAGAGAGAGAGAGAGAGAGAGAGAGAGAGAGAGAGAGAGAGGCTGTCCAAACTATTACTATTACTTTTACAAGCTAAGCTATAAACCTAGTTGGAAAAGCAATATGCTATAAACACCAAGGGCTCTAATAAGAAAAATAGCCCATTGAAGAAAGGAAACGATGAAATAAACTATATGCAAAGTAATAACCAATAAAAATAAAAAATTTTTTTAAAGGTAACAACATTAAAATATGTATTTCATATACAAACTATAAAAACTTAAAAAAAAAAATAAAATGGAAGAGAAGTACTTTGACCTATTACTTCAACATGTATTAATTGGCGTGTATTTTCATACATTCAAATATGAACCAAGTTTTAAGTCTCTGTGACAACTATGTCTAAACTTATGGCTGATTACTTGAATTGGATATGTGCTTGAACTTTGACCTTGACCTTCCAAAATTTTATAATTTCCAGCCTTTTACATAACTGTTAATCCCTGCAAGTTTCATTACTCTACGATTAAAATTGTGTCCAGGAAGCTGTTCACAAAGACAAACACAATCAAACAAATAAACACACACAAACAGAGGGTAAAACATAACCTCCTTCCAAATTCGCGGGGGGTAATAATGGTGATAATTATGTGTAACATGGTGAACGCGACAAGCTAATACCAGAATTAAAATGGCAAAATTATTCCTTGAAATTAGATAATTATCGCTGTAAGAGCGAAAAAAATAATTATAATTTGATTTTATTGGTTTGTCTTACATGCACTGTCGCGTGCAGTGGCCCAAAGTTCAAGAAAATCAGTTGTTCCCAATATAAAGAGTGGCAATATACAAGCAATATACATAGTGTGACATTATACACACAATAAGAGTGACATTGTGCAAACTAATGAAACTATGCAAATAGTATACATAGTTTGACAATATACAAACAATATACGTAGTGTGACAATATACACACAATAAGAGTGACACTTTACAAACAATATACGCAGTGTGACAATGTAAAAAAAACATTCGGTGAGTGACAATATACAAACAATATGCGCAATGACAATATACAAACCGTATACACAGTGACAGTATACAGTATACGCAGTGTGACAATATACAAACAATATACGCAATGACAATATACAAACCATATACGCAATGACAATATACAAACCATATACGCAGTGTGACAATATACAAAAATATACGCATCGACAATATACAAACAATATACTTAATGTGACAATATAAATACAATAAGAGTGACACTAAACAAATAATTTACGCAGTCTGACAATATACAAACAATATACGCAATGTGACAATATGAAAACAATAAGAGTGACAGTATACAAGCAATATACGCAGTCTGACAATATACAAACAAATTTACGCTGTGTGACAATTAGCTGATTATGGAGACACAATCTTCCCAAGCTTGTTAATTACATTTACTTTTCAAAAATCTAAAAAGACTAAGACAACAATTTCCAGTTGAAATGGGTAAAATGTTGAAAAAGGTTAATTCCAAAAAGTTCAAAGGTCATTCAAAACAGGTTCTCTCAGTAATGTATCACCTCCCAGCTGTTATGTATTTTAACGCTTCGGGTATTACAATATCTTCACTGGCATACTCTGGAAAGGCTGTTCATTTGGCTGTGAAAATCATGATTTACATAACAGTGTTTTTGTATGTCTAGTAATACTTTTGCTTACTTGCCCAGAAAATTCTTTGGAACTAATTGTCTGCTTCGGCGATTTCTCAGTCTTTTTGATATTATTATTATTATTATTATTATTATTATTATTATTATTATTATTATTATTATTATTATTGTTGTTGTTGTTGTTGTTGTTGTTGTTGTTGTTGTTGTTGTTGTTGTTGTTGTTGTTGTTGTTAATATTATTATTATTATTATTATTATTATTATTATTATTATTATCTAAGCTACAACATTGGTTGTATCTTATGTGTGTGTGTATATATATATATATATATATATATATATATATATATATATATATATATATATATATATATATATAGTATTTGTGCGTGTGTGTGCCTATCTATAAATATAGCTATTAATATTTAGCAGTCATTTTTGACGGGTCGCGTACACTATTAATAGGTAGGATATTTGCTTGTAAAGAAATGAAAATATTTATATTGAGTATATTTCTAAAAAAACAAACCCAGGACTAAAATACCTCCGGTATTATCCTCAGCTTAAATGAGGCTATTACTTTGTGCAATCCCTTGAGAGGAAGAGACAAGGGCCTGTGATTTAAGGAGGATTATCTTCCCTTCTTTCTTCCCTTTATTCTTCTCTTTCTTCCCTTCCTTTCGTCCTTATTTGTGTTGGAAGGAGGTTATGTTTTAGCCACTGTATGGACGTTTGTTTGTGAACAGCTTCCTGGCCACAATTTTAATTGTAGTGTAATGGAACTTGAAGGGATGAACTGTTATTTAAAAAGCTAGAAATTATTAAATTTTGGAAGGTCAAGGTTAAAGGTCAAGGTCACGGTTAAACAAAAATGTCCAATATCCTTAATCACCCATAATTTTGGACATCGTTGTCACTGAGACTTCAAACTTGGTTCATATTTGAGTGTATGAAAATCCACGCCAATCAATACATGTCAAGGTCTATCCAAATGTCGAGAAATCCGCTACTGAGGTGCCCCTCTAGTTCATATAGAGCATACTTTATCATTTTCATCTCGCGCCTCATTGTTACTCGGGGTATAATCATGCTATAAGCGAGAGGCCCTTTAACCGGGTAGCGAGAAATTGTAAGCGAAAAAATCTCGAAAAGTTGGACTGGTAATTGAAATTGCATTAAAAATGACGAGGCAAAGGCTTTACGAAATTACATAATGTCACAATGTCGTTAATTCATTGGCTGTTTTTAACGTCTCTCTCTCTCTCTCTCTCTCTCTCTCTCTCTCTCTCTCTCTCTCTCTCTCTCTCTCAGGGGAGAAATGGTGTAAAGTGACAGTAGTTCAGTCGAATTGCTAAAATGAAGAAAACGATTAACGTAAATAGACACTGTAATTTTTAGGAATCTGAGGAGGCGGATGAAAGTGTTGGATAAAAAGACAGTTATTTTTCGCTGTTGTTGTTGTTGTTGTTGTTGTTGTTGTTGTTGTTGTTGTTGTTTTTGTTTGTCGTAATACCTTCGTAGAAACATGTAATTATGCTGAATATATAAATCTAATTGTTATGAGAAGACGGATGAATGTGTTATATAAAAAGACAGTGATGTTTATTTGTTGCTGTTGTTGTTGTTGTTGTTGTTGTTGTTGTTGTTGTTGTTGTTATACCTTCCTGGAAACATGTAATTATGATGAAAATATAAATTTAGTTTTTATTAATGCACCTGACCTTATTATAAAAATAAAAAGCTGCTTTAAAGAAAAAAGAGTAATCCTACTTCCATTGTCTGTCATGTTTGTATCCGACACAAATCTATAAACCTGGGATTTGTTATGTAGGTTAAAACATCAAAGGCATTTTGCTTTTGAATGAAAGCGTCATTACTTAAAATCAATTGCATTACTTCCCCCAAAAATGTCTGCTCTAATATTGGAGAAAAAATTATTTTAGTAGAAATACATTTTTTGGTATATTCGTAGTATTAAGGGTGTCATTTGATATCAGTATTATTTGTTATTTAGATAAAGTTGCCAAATATTCAATTAAAAATTGTTTATGGAATGGCCTAGTTAGTGAAATCAAGATTTCCCTCATTTTATTTTTTCATCCGTTTTTATATAGTTTCATCATCATCATCTCCTACGCCTATTGACCCAATTTTCATAAGTAATTTCTCACTCCCCAAAAGATATTAATTCACCAAACTTTCAACTGGGCTCCACAAGGCCCTAGAAAAGTGGAAGACCCAGACCTACATGGCTTAGACTATGAAGCATGAAGTAGATGATGAATGGAGAAGTATTGAATTAAAAGCTCAAGATAGA
>NC_090727.1:79363758-79371258 GCF_036898095.1 Palaemon carinicauda | reverse complement strand
TATTATTATTATTATTATTATTAAAAGGAAGATATTAACCATCCAAAATGAGTCAAACTCTATTCTACAAATTACTATTATTATTATTATTATTATTATTATTATTATTATTATTATTAAAATGAGGACATTAACCATCACAATGTCTCGAACCCCAATTCGGCACGTGTTCTTATACAATTGCTTTGGGCGCCTTTGAAAACCTTTGAATATTTAGGTTACTGCTTCGGAACTCTCTCTCTCTCTCTCTCTCTCTCTCTCTCTCTCTCTCTCTCTCTCTCTCTCTCAAGGTGAAGACCCCCTCTTGCCCTCCGAGAAAGCAGACCTTGAACAAGAGGTGTCGTTGAGAGTGGTTTCGTATTATATAGCCTTTTGTAGAACGTGCGGAATTGTTCCTTCGTGAACAGAAGAGGTCATTGAAAATACCGTGTCACAATTCCTCAATGACGTCATTCGAGAACATTCATTTGGTTTAATTATTATTATTATTATTATTTTCTTCTTCTTCTTCTTCTTATTATTATTATTATTGTTATTATTATTTTTATTCTTATCGTTATTGTCATTACTGTTATTAGTATCTTCTTCTTCTTCTTCTTCTTCTTCTTCTTCTTCTTCTTCTTCTTCTTCTTCTTCTTCTTCTTCTTATTATTATTATTAGCTAAGCTGCAACTCTAGATGGAAAAGCAGGATGCTTTAAGGCCAATGGCTCTAACATGGAAAAATAGCCCAGTAAGGATATGAAATAAGGAAGTAAATAGACACATACATAGACACTCATACGAGAATAATGCAAAAATAAAAATTTCTTCTATTCTGCTGTTCCAGTTTTTTTTTCTTTTACTTTTTATTAGTTTAATTGAGTCAGAGCACCAGCAAAAAAAAAAAAAAATTCAATCTGTTTCTCTTCGGCTTTAAATGTATGATGTTGATCCAAGTAAAAAAAAAAAAAAAAAAAAAAGAAAACCGAAACCTTTGTACTGGATGCTGTAGTGACCCTGAACTCAATATGAAAGTAGAGAAATACACAAACCTTTTGTTTTTACTAACCTATATTGTTTCTTTAGAATCGTCAGTATTTTTTGGATTAGTAATTGGTGTGACGTCATAAACTTTTCAGTTATGCTGTTTAAAGTAAGCTTGGTCAGGTCGGTGTATCCATAAATGTGAAGCGTAGGTTTAAATAATTTCTTATATATGTATATGTATATATATATATATATATATACATATATATATATATATATATATATTTATATGTGTGTGTATATAAATATATATATATATATATATATATATATATATATATATATATATATATATATTTACACAGTATATCATCATCATCATCATCATCATCATCATCATCATCTATTGACGCAAACGGTCTTGGTCAGATTTCGCCAGTATATATATATATATATATATATATATATATATATATATATATATATATATATATATATATATATAGTCAGAAACTTGTTTATTAAATAGGAGAGACTCATTTTAGGGAAATAGTGTTTTAATCCAAGAGCTTAACCGACCAAAATATAGCATATACTCTTAAAATATTTAGTGTAGTTTTAGGTATTCTCATATACTTCATATACTCTTATGTTCTCATAGTAAAACGTACAGTTATCACTTTTTGACGAGCCATCTGCCATAAGCAAGCGTGGACGCAGCCACTATGAAAAAAGTCTGGGAAATTGCTTCTAAGGAGAAACGTCACTTTTTGTTGTTCTCACTTTTCTTACTTTATGGCTTCTGGTTCGTATTTTGGTTTAGAAATTACTATTTACTTTTATCAGTTTTCTTCATTTTTAAAATTTTTTTTTTTCACTTTTCTACTTTTTGGCTTCTGGTTCGTCTTTTAATTTAGAAATTTTTATTTATTTGTATCGGGTTTTTTAATTTTTTTAAATATTTTTTTTTTTCACTTTTCTACTTTTTGGCTTCTGGTTCGTCTTTTAATTTAGAAATTGTTATTTACTTGTATCGGGTTTTTTAATTTTTTTAAATATTTTTTTTTTTCACTTTTCTACTTTTTGGCTTCTGGTTCGTCTTTTAATTTAGAAATTGTTATTTACTTGTGTCAGGTTTTTAAATTTTTAGAAAATTATTTTTTTTTTCACTTTTTTACCTTATGGCTTCTGGTTTGTATTTTTATTTAGAAATCACTATTTACCTGTTTATCGTTTTTTTTTTATTTAGTTATTTTTGTTGTTGTGGTTTTCACTTTCTTACTTTATCTCTTATGGTTCGTATTTTAATTTAGAAATTATTATTTACTTGTATCAGGTTTTTTAATTTAATTTTTTTTTTCACTTTTCTACTTTATGGCTTCTGGTTCGTATTTTGATTTAGAAATTACTATTTACTTATATCAGGTTTTTTAATTTTTAAAAATTATTATTTTTTTTTTCACTTTTCTACTTTATGGCTTCTGTTTCGTATTTTAATTTAGAAATCACTATTTACCTGTTTATCGTTTTTTTTTATTTAGTTATTTTTTTTTTTCACTTTCCTACTTTATCTCTTCTGTTTCGTCTTTTAATTTAGAAATTACTATTTACTTGTATCAGGTTTTTTAATTTTTAAAAATTATTTTTTTTTCACTTTTCTACTTTAAGGCTTCTGGTTCGTATTTTGATTTAGAAATTACTATTTACCTCTTTATCGTTTTTTTTTTTTATTTTATTTAGTTATTTTTTTGTTGTTTTCACTTTCCTACTTTATCTCTTCTGTTTTGTCTTTTGATTTAGAAATTGTTATTTACTTGTATCGGGTTTTTTAATTTTTAAAAAATATATTTTTTTTTTTCACTTTTCTTCTTCATGGCTTCTGGGTCGTACTTTGATTTAGAAATTACTATTTACATGTATTGTTTTTTTTTATTTTTTAAAAATTACCTTTTTCTATCGTTTTATTATTTTTTTCTTATATTCATTTTTTTCTTCTTTTTATGGCTTTAGAACATAAGTTAAAGTGAACGGGTTATTTAGCTAACAATTTAATTCTAAAAATCACTATTTATCTGTTATCTTTTCTATAATTTTTTAATGTTTTTTTTCTTATTATAAAGCAAAGTGAAATTAATAGACCTATTTTTTTTTTTGTTAGTTTTTAATGTTTTCTATTTAGAAAGTAAAGGAAAATTACCCCTAATCAGATCTTTTGACTCCGAGCAAAACTTGTCATTTTGAAATGACATTTTGTCATTCAGTTAATTCTTTTTTTATTTCTTTAATTTTTGTCTTTTAGTTTTGGTCTCAAAACTTTTTTGAGTGACTGACACTTTTCATTAGCCATTTAGTGCTCGCTTCGTTTCTCATTTCTAGGTATCCATTATGTTATTCTTCTTGTCCATCTATTATCTGTCTTTCTCATTATATGTCCTGTCCGTGCTCATTTCTTTTTCTTATATGGTGTTAAAATAACCTTTATGTTAGTTTGCTCTCGTATATATATATATATATATATATATATATATATATATATATATATATATATGTATATACATATATATATATATATATATATGTGTGTATATATATAAATTATATATATATATATATATATATATATATATATATATATATTTAGTGTATATTCTTGCGTTTGAGAAATACTATTTATATATAAATATATGTATATATATGTGTGTATATTTATATATATACACATAAATATATATATATATATATATATATATATATATATATATATATATATATATATATGTGTGTGTGTGTGTGTGTGTGTGTTTGTGTGTATGTGTGTGCGTTCCAACTGAGGTGTAAATATGGATACGGTAATTATCAAATTTGTGATAGCAAATGTTGGTATATACGTACATGTCTTGACATTCCTTAATTTCAGCCTAGAATTTATACCGGCGCAACACCATACAGTTTCAATACGAGTATTTACTGTTTGTCATCCATTTTCGACTCTGTACTGTCTGACAAAATTGAGTTTTTGCCTTTCAGAATGTTATGCAAAATCGGGATTGCCTTTTGTATTTCATTTTCCTTTTATTATTTTATATATATTTTGAGCTTTGTTTTTTATTGGTGTAGTAAACTGTATAAAAAGAAAGGTATTTCAAAAATAGAGAATCCAAATAGCTCGTCATAAGAAGGAATTTTTATTTAGAAGCTTGGCATCATGATTGCGTTGAATTCAAACATTTAATTTCATTCCTCAATTACAGTAACACACACTCTCTCTCTCTCTCTCTCTCTCTCTCCTCTCTCTCTCTCTCTCTCTCTCTCTCTCTCAGTTTTATTGCTCGTCCTGTACCACAGCTCTCTCCCCCTTTACTCTTCCAGCAATCAAATCGTTAAAACCCCTTTGTTGTAATTGGTTGCAATGCAGTGGAGTGTATCCTCTGTAACGGCTCTCCATATTCTGGCGAGTTCTCTCTCGCGCGAACACTTCACAAGTTGGAACGAATTATTCTTCTATTCATCTTTTATTTTCTTTGCCAAAACCGAAGGATTTTCGTAAGAGTATGTATTCACCCTTGTCGTCGTTTATTTGTTTGTGAGCAAAAAAAACAAAAACTGCTTTACAGATTTTGATCAAACGTGGTATTCATGTTGTGGTTAACCCAAGGATGATTATGCAACATTGTGGTAAAGTACATCAAACTATAAGTACACACGAGTACTTTGAAATTATTCGCAATGTTAAGTAAATAGCAAACATTTTGCTAGTTAATTATTTATTTGTGAAGAGTATTTCACAAACACTATTGAACCAATTTCAACGAAACTTGGTGGACATGTGAGGTATGACCCAAGGACGAATCTATTAGATTTCGAAGAAAATACATCGAAGTACCAGTACGCTGTAGAATTAAGAGCAAAATAAGACTGTTTGGCGTGGCGAAGGTATGCTCTCTACTGAGTGCCTCTCTAGGTATTCAGTGTGGAAGAAACTCTCTCTCTCTCTCTCTCTCTCTCTCTCTCTCTGAGGTTAACGTTTTGATATGGTAAACGTTTTGAGATGGCAAACGCACATTAACGCTAACATTGTGGAGTCTTGATTTTTTTTTCTTTTTAATTTGCCATTTTAATTTGATTTAGCAAATTATTCACATTGCAAGAAAGAAGCCGTTAGTATAATGGTTATTTATAAGACATGATATAACTGAAGGTTTCTCCAATTTTGTTCTTTTCTTTTTTGGATACACTGTTAAAAAACGTAATTTTAATCGGAGATTCTCCGTAAAAATATCCTGCTCTCAGCCGTATTTCAGTAAAATACAGGCAACTGTAATTTTTACCATACTTTGTTATTATCTTTTACGTGTTGGTGACCGTAATATCACTCCTTTACATCAATATATCAGTTTTTCAAACTGTAAATATCAGCCAACATTTATTCCAGGATTTTTACCGTTTTTTTACGGTAAGTTATTAATTGTAGGCAAAGAAAAGAGCTGTAAATTATGAAGAAAGCAAAGGAACTAACATCAAACTCTCTCTAGGCAGACCTTAAGGGATCCCATACCTTACTTGTGGTAGTATCTCATTGGCTTTTGTGCCTCATTTATTTCCTAACAGACTACATACGCCATGAACTTTGGAAATACTTACTTATTCACCCTTTGCATAATACGAAAGTTATTATTATTATTATTATTATTATTATTATTATTATTATTATTATCCAATCTACAACCCTAGTTGGAAAAGCAAGATGCTATAAGCCCAGGGGCTCCAATAGGGAAAAATAGCCCAGTGAGGAAAGGAAAAAAAAGGAAATAAATAAATAAAGAGAGCAAATTAACAATAAATCATTCTAAAAAAAAGTAACAACGTCCAAACAGATATGTCATATATAAACTATTAACAACGCCAAAAACAAATATGTCATATATAAACTATAAAAAGACTATATGCGTTATTATTATTATTATTATTATTATTATTATTATTATTATTATCCAAGCTACAACCCCAGTTGGAAAAGCAAGATGCTATAAGCCCAGGGGCTCCAATAGGGAAAAATAGCCCAGTGAGGAAAGGAAAAAAAGGAAATAAATAAATGAAGAGAGCAAATTAACAATAAATCATTCTAAAAAAAGGAACAACGTCAAAACAGATATGTCATATATAAACTATTAAACAACGTCAAAAATAAATATGTCATATATAAACTATAAAAAGACTATATGCGTTGTGGCATGCGAAAAGTGGATATGTATTTCTTGTCTTGTATTTATTCGTATGTTATTTAATATACTTTTAAATAGACTGTATTTTCATAGTGGTAAAACTTATGTAAAACTGGGAAGAGTCATTGATGGAGTTTGGGAATTTAAAATAATGTTTTTTTTTTTCCCACAAAAGCGCTATTTCGTTTCTACTTATTTTTAAGTATCCAATTATTTTCCGAATAGAAAAAATGATAATTTTTATCCTATTAATAGTCGATGAAACTTAATAAAAGCTGAGTTTTTGTCAAAATTTCCAAGTCAAAGCAAAGTCCAATTTTTAATCAATCAATTATTATTATTATTATTATTATTATTATTTTTATTACTTGCTAAGCTACAACCCTAGTTGGAAAAGCAGAGGGCTTCAACGGGGAAAAATAGCCCTGTGAGAAAAGGAAATAAGGAAACTACATGAAAAGTAATTACCAATTAATGTAAAATATTTCAAGAAATATTACGCAATTGTTTATTTCTAATGAGCTTAAATAGCTTCGTTGGACATTTGTCGTTAGGTTTGTGGTGGCCGATGTGGTAACGTCCCTGACTGGTGAATGCCGGACTGTGGTTCAAGTCCCGCTCAAACTCGTTGGTTTTTTGGTTGCTGCAAACGTCACCATCTATGTAAGCTAAGGAGGGCGTGTTTAGGGGACCCTATAGGTTTATCTGCTGAGTCATCAGCAGCCATTGCCTGGACCTCCTTGGTTCTAGCTTGGGTGGAGAGGGGGGTTTTTGGGTGAGCCTATAGGTCTATCTGCTGAGTCATCTGTAGCCATTGCCTGGCCCTCTTTGGTTCTAGCTTGGGTGGAAAGGTGGGTTCTGCGCGCTGATCATATATATATATATATATATATATGTGTGTGTGTGTGTGTGTGTGTGTGTATATATATATATGTATATATATATATATATATATATATATATATATATATATATATATATATATGTATGGTCAGTCTCTAAGGCATTGACCTGCTCGATAGGGCAATGTGACTGTTCCTTGCCTCTGCCATTCATGAGCGGCCTTAAACCTTTAAACCTTTAAATGGGAAACTGTAAATTGGTAGAGCATTCGTGTTAGACCTGAGAATGTGAATAAATATTGACATGAACGGAAGTGGAGGAATTGCCTGTCATGTAAGGATGCAGGAACCGGAATCTATTAAGTCAAATTCTGGCCGTCAGAAGGATTTATAATTCATGTCCTACACCAGGATCGAGAACTCTCTCTCTCTCTCTCTCTCTCTCTCTCTCTCTCTCTCTCTCTCTCT
>NC_090727.1:79353746-79363258 GCF_036898095.1 Palaemon carinicauda | reverse complement strand
ACCAAGGTCTGAGAAGAGTACGTAGCCGAGGCGGCACTGGTCTTCTCAGGTCTCTTCGCGCGTTTGATGCATACCTTCTCCAAACTCCGGTTGCATCCTTTAGCTGTGCTCTTAGCACTGGGTCTGTCACTGAAGCAAACTGGAGAGAGCCTAGTACCCTCTCCTGTTCGCGTCTTGATATCCTTTCGGAATCTAGAAGTCTCTTGACAGAGCCCGCTATCTCCTTCCTTTTCTTCATTGGGATGGAGAAACTGTGTGACAAAAGGTCCCAGTGGATTCCCAGCCACTGGAACTTTTGGGATGGAGAAAGTCGAGACTTTTTCTTGTTGATCTTGAAGCCTAGGTACTCTAGGAACTGGATCACCTGACTGGAAGCTTGCAAGCATTCGGTCTCGGATGCTGCCCACACCAGCCAGTCGTCCAGGTAGGCTACTACCTGAATTCCCTTTAGGCGTAATTGTTTGAGAGCTGCGCTCGCAAGCTTCGTGAAAATCCTTGGGGCTATGTTTAGCCCGAATGGCATGGCTCTGAAGGCGTACAGTTTTCGTTGTAGCCTGAACCCTAGGTAGGGGGAGAGTCGACGGCTGATTGGAATGTGCCAATAGGCGTCTGACAAGTCTATAGAGACTGAGTATGCCCTCTTGGGCAGTAAGGTCCTTATGTGTTGCAGTGTTAGCATCTTGAATTTGCAATTCACTATGAACTTGTTGAGTGGTGACAAGTCCAGAATGACTCTGAGCTTTTCCGAGTCTTTCTTGGGAACACAAAACAGCCTCCCTTGGAATTTGATGGACTTCACCTTTCGGATCACATTTTTCTCCAACAGTTCTTGAACGTACTCCTCCAAAATGGGGGTGGAGTGTTGGAAAAACCGAAGGCATGGGGGTGGAGTGCTGTACCAGCTCCAACCCAGTCCATTCTTGAGTAGGCTTTGGGCCCAGGGATCGAAGGTCCAGCGATCCCAAAATTTCATCAGTCTCCCTCCTACCGGTATCATTTCACTTGGACTGCCGTCCTGAGGTCTTGCCTCCCTGACCACGACCACCTCTGAATCCCCTTCCCCTTGAGGGGCGCCTAGACGAGCCTCTGGCTGCTCCTCTAGGTTTTGCACGAAAGGAAGAAGACTGTCCTTCGAACGTTGGGGCGAATGTGGTTGACTGACCTGGCACCGCCTGGGGTACCCACTGAAAGGCAGTCGGGGTTTGTGCCACCATCTGGGGCACTGGAGGCAAAGGCAATTGCAGTTGCTGTTGCTGTCTATAAGGCTTGGCTGGCCGAGATGGTAGCCTAGTCTTCATATTCTTCCTCTTTGGTTGAGGACCCTCATCCGGGGAAGATTTTCTTTTGATAGCCAGGCCCCACTTCTGGAGAAGATTTCTATTCTCCACGGCGGCCTTATCAACAACCTCTTTGACCACATCGGTAGGGAAAAGGTCTTTTCCCCAAATGTTGGAGGAGATTAACTTCCTTGGCTCGTGTCTCACCGAAGCCCCGGTGAACACGAACTCCCTGCAAGCTCTCCTTGCCTTGACGAAGTTATAAAGGTCCTTCGTCACTGTGGCTAAGTGAGACTTAGCCACTACCATGAACATTTCATGGACCTTGGGGTCACTTGCCATCGTCTCGAGAGTAGTCTGATGAGACATTGAGGCAGCCAGTCTTTCTTTTGTCTCGAACTCTCTTCGTAAAAGAGATTCGGACAGCTTGGGGAGGTCCTCGCCGAATTGCCGTCCGGCAATATCAGCCTCCAACTTTCCCACTGAGAATGTTAGATGGACATCCTTCCAGTCTTTGTGGTCCATAGGTAGAGCCAGCGACAAGGGTTTACACTCCTCCAGGGAGGGGCAAGGCTTGCCGGCCTCGACTGCCTTTAGGACAGCCGCAAACCCTTTCTGTAAAAAGGGGAAGGCTCTATCAGGAGAGGACACAAACGAAGGGAGCTTCTTGCTCAATGCAGCTACCTTCGAATTCGAGAAGCCCCTCTCTTTCATCGAGGATGAAAGTAGGGCTTGAGCCTTAGCGTGGTCCATAACAATGACCTCCTTCGGCTCTGTCTCCTCCCTTGAAGCTGGTTCTTTTCTCAGCCGGACATAGCAGTCCGGATATGATGCCTTGCTGGGCCAGAATTCTACCTCCTCTAGGGGAACTGAACCCAGCTTATCCGAAATGACGATCTTTCCAGTCGTCATCGGCATGTGCTCAGCATACCTCCATGGGTTAGCATCTGAGCATATGGGAAGGTCTTTCACATTGAGCCTTTTCCGGGGCCCATGTGATTCTGCCAGGGACTGCATACGCAGTTCCATTGCAGCCGCCTTCTCCTGATTCTCCTTCTGCATTTGTTGGATCATTCCAACAATCGAAGAGAGGGCCTGTCCCAGTTCTACTGGGAGGCCAGCCGATGTTGAGGGGATAGGCTCCGGCATCTGAACCGGAGCAGCCGACACCTCGTCGACCTCATCCTCTACGACATCCGGGGTTTGAACTTGATCCTGACCTTCTGCCAGGAGGTCTTCTTCCAAACGATCGTCCAGGTCAGACATCCTGTCACACAACTGGATGTCTTGCATCGCATCTGCGACTTCCTCGTCCACCTGGACTTGATCTTGAAGGATCTCCTCTTGAGGCTGGGGAATCACTGCCTCAGCTGATGCCTGGGGAAAAAGATACGCCCTCATCTTCTCACTTGGAAGATAAGGGCCAGAGGTGTTCTTCTTGAAGCCCCTTACCCAAGTACGAAGCTTTTCCCTAGCTATATCCCTTGATTCCGCCGTTCTAGGGGAATCAAAAGCCTCAGTAATCAGGTTAGTGCATACAGTACATACCTGAGGGTCCCAATACTGGAGATCATCCTTGGAGACAGCGCATGCTGCGTGTCTCCTACAACACTCATGTCCGCAGAGGTTCTTGCTGCGGACATTGCAGAAAACATTTCCGCACTTCGGAGGGTCCTCCTGTAAAGAGAAGAAATTTCCATGAGTATCAAGTGAACTATGTATCACTGGATATGCATAGTATAGCATAACAATTCATAATTGAAAGACACACACTTGTGTTTCCCTCACAACCCATTGTTGCAGCCTTCCGGATAATAAAATCAAAAATGGTTTATCTCTACTAGAGTAACCAATGCAAGGTTTCCAGAGGAAACAGGTGGAGCTCACACCTAGGCAATGATTTTAAAAATCCTGGATAATAGACGGGGAAGAACTCTGCTTCCTGTCTGAGGGCAACAGCAAAGGGCTGTGTAAGAAAACACAATAGTATTAGAAGATACAGTGCTGTACCTAAACTTTTACTATAGTTTTCTTCTTACTGTATATGCTATACAGAAGAATACTAGTACAGTATAGGAGGATGTGTGCCGGCCTGCCTTTGCCGGCCGGCACACACCACAATTAGCTTTAAAGTATACTACTTAACAGCTATAGGGCGGCAGCCCTCTGGTTCAAATGCCTGTGCCGGTGGCAGCAGCTGCCGGCCAGCAACCGCCAGTGTTGGCCGGCAATGATTGCCGGCCAGCAACTACACAAGGTAGTACCCAGCTGCCGGCCACACTCTTGGTGACCGGCAGACAAGGACTGACATAAGCCGGCCGGCAAAGGTACAAGACCGATGCCAGCCGGCAGCAAAAGAACCAGAAGACTACCCCTGCCCGGCTGCCGGCCTCATAGGCCGGCTGCCGGGACAGGTACAGCACTAGAAGAAAATAGAATGGATGCCGGGATAAGAGTGTACACAACCCCCCAAGCCCGGCAACCGAAAGAGTGCATATAAGGAAGGGGAGAAACTTAATTCAGGCTTCCTTGACCAATGCCGTCCGGCTCTGCCGGCAGGCATGGATGAGGGACCAAGAGAGGTCCAGGCAGCACTCGAAAACATAAGACCCTTGCCGTCCAGCGTCTCTGCCGGCCGGCAATGGGCTTAGTCAATCCATATCCCAACCTATACTAGGTCCAGAAGTAGAATGACATATGGTACAGTAATACCCCTGCCGGCCAGCTCTGCCGGCCGGCAAGGTACAGTACAGTAATGGCTAGGCCATTACGGAGATAGAGGGGGAAGGGACAAGAGGGTCCTGCCAACCTTGCTTTAGTGACAGATCACCCGCAGCCAAGAACTCTGTCTTAGCCTAAGGGAGATCTAAGGGAAAGGGCCAGCGCAGTAGTATAATACCTGCCAGCTTCCAGAGCACCAAAGCAAGGAAGGCGTTGCAACTCCCAAGGGAAGATTTATCCTCCCCGAGAACAGCAACAGGACTTAGTCTGGTCGATCACACAAGAAGGAATCATAACTACAGAAACCTTCGACAGTGACCTAAGGGAGCTCAGCTCCCTTTGTAAGTGTTAGGTCAGCGAGGGAGACTCTGCCCCAAGCCAAACAACACGGACTCAGACTAAAAACTCTGTTGTTCTGTCCCTCTTTGAACCAGACTCAGCAGGAACAGGAAGGTACAGTAACACCCTAGTATAGTTTTATCGAAAATAAATTCGGAAAAAACCACTTAGGGATAAGCCCAAGGCTTAAACAGAGGGAAAGGGATTGCATACCTTCTCCGAAGAAAAGAAAGCAACCGGGGAGTATGATAAAGTATACTAAGGCTCCATAAGCAATTAGCCTAGGCACCAAGAGAATCGATTACCTAATTCACCGAAACTCTCACGTATACAATCTTGGAAATATTCCACACAGTCTAAATGTATAAAATATAGCCTAAAGCTTCAATAAAATTTTAATTACACTCGGAAAAACCATAATCATGCATTAAGTACTAGGACCAAACGACTAGGCTACATGGCCTAGCGTAGGCCAGAATGGCGAATACTTCGCCAAATAATACTAAGCACGAAAGGAAATCCTATGTAAAGCTAAATAGCTAAATTTTATTAAGCAAAACAACCAGGAATGTCACTCTGACTAACTAATTTATACCTAGCGAGTGACAGTGTCCAGGACACCTCTGGTAGGCTACGGCTCTTGTATCAAAGATTAATCCTATTAATCACTCAAAATTTTACCAAGAGCCTACATTTATACATAACAGACACTATACTCAACTTATCCGAGGTCAACGAAGACGAAGAAGCCATGAAAAGCTGAATAAATCCAAGATTTGCGAGAAAAACAGGAAAAAACACCGAGTTGTTAAGCTACGCAAAAAGGAATACAGATGGCGCCAGGATTGGCGCCAGGCACGCATACGAATCGGGGGATAGGGAAGCCTTGGGAGCGGCTCCCCTTTTTCTTTCCCGAATTCGTATCTCGTCAATCTCCCTCCTACGAGACGAATCTCTATTCAGGTCGTAGATTGCCATGTGACGTGTCTAGAATACGTCCTCTGATATGTCGCGATATCCCTTTCACGAGGGATACTCGCTCCAGGAGTTAGAATTCTGGTACCTTAAGGTAAATTCTCTGGGAATATCGCCGTAGTTGTAATATACCCTAGGAAGCTACCCTATAGGAACTTCCATCAGGACGACATGGCTTGAGCCCAAATATATATATATATATATATATATATATATATATATATATATATATATATATATATATATAACTTTTTTGTTATCTGTTCCTTCCCAAGAGTATTATGAAAGGACTTTGGAAACTATTAAGAAACATTGTTAAATTGGAATTATATTTATTGCATATGTACTGTTATATATCGAGTTGAAGCCTATTAAATTGCAATATATTTATTTCGTTACAAAAATAAAGCTATGTACATTGAGCTCACCAGATCCTCTTTTGTATTTCCAAGAAAGGAATGGTTTGTTTATTTTTCTCTCTTTAAAAGCAAGTGCGTCTCTCAACAAACAACCTTGTTTGTATATATGTGGGCTTTTTGTGTGTCTTCCTCCTAGATTTCATTCTTCTTCAAGTTTTTCTTTTATTTATCTGTCCCTTTGTCGCAAGTCTTCTGCCCTGTCGGTAGTGTGTTTTTCCTGATTTAATTCTTTAGGTTTTTTCTTTATTCATCTGTCTCTATTCCCTAAGAATTGTGTTTTCCCCAGATTTAATTCTTCAATTTTTTTCTTTTATTCATCTGCCTCTTTGCCCTAAGAATTGTGTTTTCCCCAGATTTAATTCTTCAAGTATTTTTTTTTATTCATCTGCCTCTTTGCCCTAAGAATTGTGTTTTCCCCAGATTTAATTCTTCAAGTTTTTTCTTTTATTCTTCTGTCCCTTTGCCCCAAGAATTGTGTTATCCCTAGATTTAGCTCTTCAAAATCTGTCTTTATTTATCTGTCTCTATTCCCCAAGAATTGTGTTTTCCCCAGATTTAATTCTTCAAGTTCTTTCTTTTATTCATCTGTCACTTTGACCCAAGAATTGTGTTTTCCCTAGATTTAGCTCTTCAAAATGTTTCTTTATTTATCTGTCTCTATTCCCCAAGAATTTTGTTTTCCCTAGATTTAGCTCTTCAAAATGTTTCTTTATTTATCTGTCTTTATTCCCCAAGAATTGTGTTTTCCCTAGATCTAATTCTTCAAGTTTTTTCTTTATTCATCTGTCTCTATTCCCCAAGAATTGTGTTTCCCACAGATTTAATTCTTCAAGTTTTTCTTTTATTTATGTCTCTTTGCCCCAAGAATTGTGTTTTCCCTTGATTTAATTCTTTAAGTTTTTTCTTTATCTGTCTCCTTGTCCTAAGACTTCTGCCCTGTCCTTGAGTGTGTTTTCCCCAGATTTAATTTTTCAAGTTTTTTCTTTACTTATACCTCTTTTCCCCTAGAAGTTTACCCTGTCCTTAAAGTGTTTTCCACAGATTTCATTCTACAAGTTTTTTCTTTATTTATCTGTTCCTTTTCCCCAAGAATTGTGCCCTGTCATTAGTGTGTTTTCCCCAGATTTAATTTTTTCCCAAGGTTTTATTTTCTTTTTACTCATCTGTCTCTTTGCCCCAAGACTTCTGCCCTGTCCTTAGTGTATTTTCCCTAGATTTAATTCTTCAAGTTTTTATCCTTATCTGTCTCTTTACCCCAAGACTTCTGCCCTGTCCTTGATTGCTGTGACGTGTTTGTCTTGTTCCCCCATGAAGGAGGCTTTCTGTCGCCTTTGTGCCGGAATGGTGTTCCTTGTTTGTTTTTCTCCAAGTGGAAAAAAGAGGCGTCTCTGTTTTGCTAAGTCTATTCCTTTCATGTTCTCGCTACCGTTTCCTTTTTTTTTCCAGTCTGAGCCGCGTATTTTTGGGGGGAATTTGATAGGATTTGTTCAACCTTTTATATGTATGTATATATGTATGCATATATATGTATATATATGTATACACATATATATATATATATATATATATATATATATATATGTATATATATATGTATATATAAATATATATATATATATATATATATATATATATATACATATATATATATATATATATATATATATATATATATATATATACATACATATATATATATATATATATATATATATATATATATATATATATATATATATATATATATATATAGCCAGGCAGGGAGGTGTGTGTGTGTATGTATGTGTGTGTTTCAACAAGGCTTGTTTTCTATTATTTATTTCAAGCCGAGTTTACTATTCATAGAAAAATTACATCTGGATTGAGTGAATATTGCATATATTCTTTTTTATTTCTGTTTAATTCTCTCACGTCTAAAACAAATTTTCTGGTTTAATTTTTGTAACTTTTTTACATTTTCTTTTAATTTTAGTTAACGCATTTTAGAAATGAATATCCTCTAAGATACAGTTAAAAAGATAACTTAATTTCAGTGCTAGTCCATAGGGTGAGGAAAGATAGACAGATAGATAGATTGATAGAAAGATACTTGCCTGCCTAGCAATCTGTTAGAAAGGAGTTCGAGATCCCCTCAATCTCGATAGTCTGTAGTAGTGTCTGCAACCTCACCATCCTTGTGACTTAAGGATTTGTGATTTGGTGGAGCCATGAGGTTTATCTGCTGAGTTATTCCCAGCTATTGTCTGGCCCTCCTTGGTCCTAGCATGATGGCGTGTTGCTTTTGTTGCTGATTATATGTATAGAAGTCTAGTCTCTTGGGTGTTGTTCTTTCCTTTTCCTCTGCCATTCATGAGCGACTTTTAAACCTTTAAATAGGGTATCTTGGTATCTTTAAAAAGGAGAAAATAAAATCATATTTATATGTGGCCAATTTTAGGGCATTGTCCGGTCCCTTACCTCTGCCATTCATTAGTGACTTTTAAACCTTTAAGTAAGGTATCTTGGTATCTTTAAAAAGGAGAAAATAAAATCATATTTATATGTGGCCAATTTTAGGGCATTGTCCGGTCCCTTGCCTCTGCCATTCAGGAGTGACTTTTAAACCTTTAAATAGGGTATCTTGGTATTCTTAAAAATGCCCCCTCCCCCCCAAAAAAAATTCATATGTATATGTGGTAAATTTTAGAGCATTGTCCGGTCTTTTGCTTCTGCCATTTAAAGCGACTTTTAAACCTTTAAATAGGGTATCTTGATATCTTTAAATTTGGCAAAAAAAGGTAGCATTCGATAATGCAGTGAATTAACCTAAAGTTTCGGTATCCCATTTCGATCCTGGTTTTATTCATTGGAATGGCACAGTCCATTTGGCTCAGATGTGACCTTTTTCCGTAATGTATTCTGGTTGTACGAATAGGCTCTATAGTATATACAATTAAAGGTGGTACTATTTTGGATAGTTTTTTGATTGCAGGGAAATGTGATTTTTTTTTTTTTGGAAAAGGAATTAGCTTATATCTTCGGTATATATGTTTGTGAATGACATGATAATTGCATGTTATTTATTTATATATGCAGTATATATATATATATATATATATATATATATATATATATATATATATATATATATATATATATATATGCAGTATATATATATATGGTGGTCTACCCTTAAATCTGCACTCTTTGGTGTAGATGCAACAGTTCTTCCTTTACTTAAACCAGATGGCTCAGTCACTCACTGTCCAAAGGAAAAGGCAACCCTTTTGGCTGATGTTTTTGACAGTAAACAGAGTAATGAAAAACTTGAACTTCCTCATTCCTGTTTTCCTGAGGCTAAACTAACTAGTTTAGCTTTTCGATCTCGTGAGATTAAAGCTCTGTTGATGGACCTTGATGCTTATGGAGGTTTAGACCCTAATGGTATTTTTCCTTTGTTTTTTATAAAGACAGCAGATTTTTTAGCTCCAAAGTTATCTGTTATTTTACGCAAGTTAGCAAGAAGAGGAGCTTTTAGCACTTGTTGGAGAATTAGTAATGTTACTCCTCTATGTAAATGTGTTTGTGGTAGCTCAAGTCCCACTGATTACCGCCCAATTTCCATAACTCCCATATTATCTAAAGTTTTTGAACGTCTTCTGGCAAAACGTCTTAATAGGTTTGCTGAAGGTAATCATCTACTCCCTAGTTTGCAATTTGGTTTTCGGAAAGGCCTTGGAGCATGTAATGCCCTTCTTACAATCTCCAATGCAGTACAGAAATCCCTTGATTGTGGTCGGAA
>NC_090727.1:79325831-79328331 GCF_036898095.1 Palaemon carinicauda | reverse complement strand
ACAGGAAATCTATTCCAGTTAAAATCTCTTTCTCTCTCTCTCTCTCTCTCTCTCTCTCTCTCTCTCTCTCTCTCTCTCTCTCTCTCTCTCTCTCTCTCTCTCTCTCAGAAGCTACCCACACATCAACGAACAATGATTCTGTAATTTCATTGCAAGTATTTTTTACACATAGAGTTAATCTACATTTAAAGAATAAACCACACATAAATTTTCACGATGGAAACACTCCATTTTACCAACCACAAGAATACTAATTCCTGGAGTAACTCAGAAATTTTACTCGAAAAGCATTCATTGAAATGAGTTGCCCTGAAAAGCATACGATTTTGAGAACTTAAGATTGTGACGGGCCGAGAGAGTTGTTGTGAACTCAAATGCAGATTGGAAACGACTGAGTTATTTATTAAGGAACACCCCCTTTATATACAAAACCTCAAGGCAACAGGACACAACATGTTCGAGAGACAGACAATGTTTAGAGCAAAACAGCAGACATGAATTTTCATGTTCGTTTGAGTGCGAGGGAAGAGCGAAGATACAAGCATATTATATACAAAAGGAAATATGTACAATTGTGTGACACACGGTTGGTACATGGCTCCCCCTCTAAAAATGACATACTGAACATGTTAAATAGGTGCCCTGAATCTGGAGAGGTAGTAGTAAAAACTGCGCCGATTAGCGACAGTGAGTGGCTGTAGAAGTCGTTGGTTTGGGTGTGAGCGAGTGGTGGATGATGGGTGGCTGTTGCCGCTCCGGCTCGTCACGGGGTAGGCGAGTGTGTCCTACGGCATTCATAGGCGAGTGTATCCTACGGCATTCATAGGCGTGTCCTACGGCATTCATAGGCGAGTGTGTCCTACGGCATTCATAGGCGTGTGTGTCCTACGGCATTCATAGGCCTACGGCATTCATAGGCGTGTGTCCTACGGCATTCATAGGCGTGTCCTACGGCATTCATAGGCCTACGGCGTTCATAGGCGTGTATGTCCTCCGGCATTCATAGGCGTGTCCTACGGCATTCACGTCAGCTTCGGTTGAAGTTGAATAGATGTCCTCTTCGTCACGAGTGGAGGCGTTGATGGAGGTTTGAAAGTCATGAAGTGGGTTCACATCACGAGGAGAGCCGTCAGCGGCAGGTTGCAGGCGAGTGATACTGGTCATTTTCCCGAGGGTGAGCGAAGCCCTTTGGTCCCCCAACGGTTGTTGAGAGAGCTGAAAAGGCGTTGCTATACGGGCGGCTGGCGACGGCGAGTACTGCTGCAGAAGGTATGCGTTGACGGCGTCATAGTTACGGTGAGAGGTGTAGGGGGGATGGGGAGGCGGGAGGAGCGAGTCACTCCGGGGTCACCAATGTGACGGGCCGAGAGAGTTGTTGTGAACTCAAAGGCAGATTGGAAACGACTGAGTTATTTATTAAGGAACACCCCCCTTTTATATACAAAACCTCAAGGCAACAGGACACAACATGTTCGAGAGACAGACAATGTTCAGAGCAAACCAGCAGACATGAATTTTCATGTTCGTTTGAGTGCGAGGGAAGAGCGAAGATACAAGCATATTATATACAAAAGGAATTATGTACAATTGTGTGACACACGGTTGGTACAATATACTTTTCGAACTCTCCAAAAAAAAAGAAAAAAATACAACAATATTAAAAAAGACGGTGTAAAACACATCGGTTGGAAAAGGATATACACATGATTGGAAGAACTTAAATACTTTTCAAATTCCTTCAGAAAAAAAAAACAGGAATAAAAAAAGGACGCAGTAAAAACGTCAACTGGAAAAGGATTCATGTCGAACGAACCCAATAGAAAATAGAACGGATACTCTTTCACTTCATTTATTAATGATTTCAAGTAAAAGTGAAAAATACTGTGTTTAAAATCCTTCGTTTTACTAAATCATTTCATTGCATCAGGACTAAAATGTCATTTATATCTTTATTTCCTTTCCTCACTGGGATATTTTTCTTTGTTAGAGCTCTTGTACTTGTAGCAGCCTGCTTTTCCAAACAGGGTTGGAGCTTAGTTATTATCATTAATAATAATAAAAATAATGATAAGAATAATAATAATAATAATAATAATAATAATAATAATAATAAAATCGTAATAATAATAAAAACAATAATAATCATCATCACCCAACTATGGTTGTAGCTTAGCTGCTGCTGCTGCTAATAATAATAATAATAATAATAATAATAATAATAATAATAATAATAATAATAATCATCCCACTAGGGTTGTAACTTAGATGATAATAATAATAATAATAATCCAATATTGGGACTAGCATATTAATATTAACAACAACAGCAACAACAAAATTACACTTCATTTCTACATATCTAGTCATCTTCAACAGAAGCCCAGCTCATGTAACATCCAAATAAACAAACAAACTCCTACAGTACAAACTGCGAGAGAAAGACTATATTTGCCTCCCGTGAACAAACAGTCCAGAATCACTGCAGACTAATTCCTTGCGG
>NC_090727.1:79310831-79318331 GCF_036898095.1 Palaemon carinicauda | reverse complement strand
TGTATATATATATAATACATATATACATATGTAATGATTAGAATAGTAATATTACATGTTTAAAACAAATGACGTAATATGTCATGTTGGTTGGAAGAGCTGACCGTGAGATTTGCTATGGTCAACTCAAATTGTAAGCAGGATGTAAGATGCTAAGTTGCCATTCTTTCTTAGTGTCAACACATTGTCTCTTCGTGTGAAAGTTTGTGACGTCACCGGATGCAGGTGTCTTCCGATTCCGTCACTTGGTTAAGAAAAAGCAAGTATACGATATTTGTGATATCGGTAATTTGTTCAGTTCATATCTAAACTTCACCAGAATTGGTCATGTGGACCAACACAGCTTCCTCCAGTGATGGAGATGTTTAACTCAGTTGTTATTCACAATAAAACTTAAAAACCACTAAGATGTGTTCAATAAACCATTTAAATACATCTGAAAACAACTCATACTCAAATGTGTGCTTAAGACAGTAGCACACCAATAAATGGTGGCAGCGATTAAACTCAAAGACAGCGATTAAACTCTAAGAATTAGAGAAATATCTTCAAGACTTCAAAATAAATAGCTGTAAAACCAGAGATATATCTTCAAGACTTCAACATAAAAGCTGTAAAACCAGAGAATGATCTTCAAGACTTCAAAATAAAAGCTGTAATACCTGATAAAGATCTTCAAGAACTCAGAACTATCTACAAAAATCTACAATTTTGACTAAGTCCAACGGAAATGCTAACACCAACATATGTTAGTATACAAATAGAATCTTCAATCAACATCCTAGGAAACCCAAGGACTGGCATTCAACTATTGCAAAACATATCCAGGAAGACCTACATTCTACAAGAAACTAGAACGAGACATCGCTAACAAAACATCAAGAGAGAGAGAGAGAGAGAGACGACTCGACTTCATATATAAGCTAAGTACAGAGATTTTGTATTCATTTCAGTTTGTGCAGTGAAGTGTAGTTATCACAAGTCGTTAGTCAATTATTACTGGGGTGAGTGAATTCCTAAACTTTGTTATAAGAAACTCCGAATTCTCATTTAGAATTTTTCTTTCTTTGTGCTAATTCCTTTTTCTTTCATAAACTCTTGGGGGGGAAATGTATTGGGATTAGTAACATTGTTGGGGGAATTTTATTATACATATGCGTTTACGCAGTGGGCGTCTGTACTCATATAGATATTTTGATAGGATTGAAAGGGGTCAAAGAGATAGAAAAAAAAAGAATACAGCAGTCATGGCTCCTCCTGTCAGCCCTACCCCTGGACCTAGTGGTGTAGGCCAGGCTAATCCTCCTCCAATTGTGACGCTTGTAAATGCCAGGTCAGCAATCCTTCCTTTTCAAGGCCGTGTCAACGGGTTCTTGCCACAAAATGTGGAGTCATGGATTTCATCCGTTGATGCCCATTTAAATGCCAAACAAATCGTAGATCCTTTTGTACAATTACAAGAAGCTAAAAGTTTTATAGATTTTTCTAAGGGGGATGCGAGTGCGTATTTAAGAGGTGTTTCATTTCAGGAAGCAGTTACTTGGGATGATTTCAAAGTTAGGTTACGCGCGATCTATGGGGGTGAGGAAGCTTTGGATGTAGTGTTAACGTTACGAAATACACTTAATCAAGCCACTATGAATCGGCTTAATGTTGTTGAAAGAGCAGCTCTCATAGCTGATAGGCTTAACGAATATCAGGACATTTTAGGTAATTCCACTTGGGTTACTAACGATAATATCTCCGTGAAAGATTTTTTACGATTAATGTATTTAACTTGCATGACACTTATGTTGCCTGAAGCTTTAGTGCGGTGCTTTGATAAGAAGTTAATGCCTGCAAGTACGGAATTGGATGTCTATAAACAGATAAAGAAACACATGTCCAAGTGTCCAGATCTCGATCCCGTGTTAACTCAAGTTTTTGCTAAGAATGAAACAAAACCACAAACAGTGAACGTAATTAATAATCCAGTAGCGGGAGTGACGTGTTACAACTGCAAACGTCAAGGTCACATAAGCGCAGACTGTAGAACGAAATTTTGTTCAGTTCACAACACAGGATCACATTCTTATAGTCAATGTTACGCGCGTAAGACACAACAATATCCTAGAAATACACAGTCAATTCCACAGTCAGTTCCATATGGAAATAAAAAGAAAAATCCTCATTTTAACAATAAGAAGAAACAACAAAATGTCAATGCAGTTCAGAGTCCGAAACAAACAAACACTTCTTCAAATATCGCTGAGCCTGGGCCGTCAAACCAGACCTCGCAAAGTCAGCCTAATTTTCAGAATGTGCAGAGCAAAGCAAATACCACATAGTTAACTCTAGAGGGGAAGAGAGTGATGTTGGGTCAAGGTCATTTATGTCAACATCAATAGTATTGAATAATCAATTTAATGTTTTATCAGATAATTGTGAGACAATAGATTTTCCTATGAAACACACGGCCGAATTAAGTAAAACAGTGCATGCTCCCGTAGATTTGCAACGAATTCATACAATAATAAGCCAAAATGAGTTACGGCCAACCTTATATGCTGTAAATTTAGAACACAAATCCTTTACGTTATTTTTTGACTCTGGTAGTCCACGTAATATTATGGATTTGAAGACGCATCATTTGTTGTTTTCGAACTTTCCGATTGAAAAATCAGGAATTAGACTTTCAGGTATAGGAAATAATGAATTAAACGTCATAGGCATAACTCATATTCAGTTCAGAGTCGGTAATCGCACGTTTGCCGATACATTTGTTGTTGTGAAAAACATTAATATGTATCCAGCTGTAATTATAGGATACCCATCTATGGGAAATCAAAACATTATCTTAGCTCCTGCAAAGCACGGCGTGTATATCAAAGGGAAATTCTATAAGTCTTCTAATACTTTAAAGTCAGTTTTGGATAAAAAGGAGACGACAAATGTAACCGTAACGTACGTTGAAGAACCAATAACTTGTCTCACTAATAAAGAAATAATGTACGCGACCCAGCAGAATTCTCGTTCACCCGTAATATCATCTTGCACGCAATATATCGAACCAAACATACCTTCGAATTTAATAGTGCAAATAAAGAAAACACTACCGGGATCTGAAATATTAATCCTTTCCGATACTTTGAAAACTAACGGATTGTCTGTCACACAAGCTATTTATACAGTAGGCTCACATCAGCAATGTAATATCGAAGTCTGTAATCATTTAAATAACACTTTAGTAATTCACAGAAATCAACATATCTTGGATGTAGAAGTTTATAAACATCGTATTCTTACCGTTGCTGAAATCAATCACTCTCAATCAGTTGCGGATGAGTCCCTTTTACGATCTATTAAAAATAAAATCAGTAAGGACATTCAAGACGAAGAAATTCAGCAGAAAATTTTTGAACTTTTAAATAAATATACAGATGTCTTTTCCACTACGGATGGATCCTTAGGAAAAACAGATGTGATCGAGCATCAAATAAGGTTAAAAGACAAACAGAAAATTATATATGTACCCTCGTACAGACTCCCTATGAAATTCCAGAATGAAATAAATGATGAAGTAGGTAAAATGTTAGAGGAAGGAGTCATTAGAAAATCAAATAGCCCTTATAATTTTCCTTTAATAGTTGTACCGAAAAAAGATCGAACATGGCGTATCTGCGTCGACTTTCGTCGTCTAAACGAGGAAACGATCCCTGATCGATTCCCAGTGCCATGTACTGACGATATTTTGTCTTTGTTAGGTCAGAATAAATATTTTACCAGTTTGGACTTACTTAAAGGCTTTCACCAGATATCATTAGAAGAAGATAGTATCCCATACACAGCCTTCAGCACAGCCAGGGGACATTATGAATTTTTACGGATGCCTTTTGGTTTACGTTGTGCTCCTATAACATTTACAAGAATGATTAACATAGTGTTTGGAGACTTGTTAGGGGATATATTGCATGCCTATATGGATGATCTTGTAATCTTTTCCAACACCTTAGAGGAACATCTACGTAAGTTAGAACTAGTACTACAGAGATTAAGACAACATAACTTAAGGGTAAAGATTAGTAAGTGTGAATTTTTCAAAACAGAATTAATATATTTGGGTTTCATGGTGTCAAGCCAAGGTCTTAAAGTAGTCCATGATAAGGTGTCGGCTATACGTAATTTTCCCATACCTACTAATGTCAAGGGAATACAGCAATTTCTGGGTTGTAGTGGATATTACAGGCGTTTTATACGCAACTATTCAATAATAGCCGCTCCTTTAACTGATCTTACGAAGAAGGGCGTAGATTTCATATGGTCTGAGCAACATCAACAGGCGTTTAATACTTTGAAAGATGAACTGTGTAGTTCTCCTATCTTAAAATTTCCTGACTTCGGTAAGGAATTCTTCATTGCAACAGACGCCTCAGACTTAGGAGTAGGAGGGGTATTGCTTCAGCAATATGATAAACAGTTTTTCCCGATAGCTTTCTATTCTCGAAAATTGAGAACTTCCGAAAGTAAGTATGCAGTAATAGACAAGGAAGGACTAGCTATTGTTAATTCGCTAGTGCATTTTAAGTTCATAATTTACGGTTATCCCGTTAAGGTTCTTACTGACCATAAACCACTAACAGAGTTCTTTAAAGGCTTCAATCACAGCCCTAAACGAACTCGGTGGCATTTAATCATTCAAGATTTTGGCGCAAGAATCGGGTATTTACCTGGGAAAGCAAATATCATTGCGGATGCATTATCACGCAACCCCGTGTCATCTTGTACGGAGTCTTTAGCTGAATTAATAGATATATCAACGTCCATGCCTATTGTAAAAACAATATCTGAACAAGAAGATTTAGGCTGGAGTGCTGAATTGTTACAGACTGAGCAAAGAAAAGATCAGAAAATAGAAACAATTATAAATGCTTTGAAAGGCAATCATAAAGAAAAAGAATATATAAAGTATAAGCAGCAGAATTATGTAATCAAAGATAATATTCTGTGTAGGACTGTGACAAGGAAAACCCGCAATACACCACATGTAACTAACGACCAGGTAGTAGTACCAAACTCACTTGTTTCCACTGTCCTGAATTGGTTGCATTCAAATCCATTACATGGACACCCTGGGTTCTCATTAATGTCACAGAAAGCCAAATCATTGTTTTATTGGCATACAATGTTTTTTGGTACCATGTAATCATTTGCTAGCAATGTACCATATATATGATCTTGGTTTTATCATGCATTTTTCTTTTTGCTTTGGTAATATCTTTTTTGTATGCATTATTGTTATTATTTTTGATGTGCCTATTTGGACATTCGTCCTCAGTTGGATATAGCTAGTTTTGAACAAAGAATGATACGTATGTCCAGTCACACCTAATAACCATGTTTCGGCTTGTTGTTAAATTTTTGTAAAAAAATTGAGATAGCTGGCCGAGCTTATGTAATGATTAGAATAGTAATATTACATGTTTAAAACAAATGACGTAATATGTCATGTTGGTTGGAAGAGCTGACCGTGAGATTTGCTATGGTCAACTCAAATTGTAAGCAGGATGTAAGATGCTAAGTTGCCATTCTTTCTTAGTGTCAACACATTGTCTCTTCGTGTGAAAGTTTGTGACGTCACCGGATGCAGGTGTCTTCCGATTCCGTCACTTGGTTAAGAAAAAGCAAGTATACGATATTTGTGATATCGGTAATTTGTTCAGTTCATATCTAAACTTCACCAGAATTGGTCATGTGGACCAACACAGCTTCCTCCAGTGATGGAGATGTTTAACTCAGTTGTTATTCACAATAAAACTTAAAAACCACTAAGATGTGTTCAATAAACCATTTAAATACATCTGAAAACAACTCATACTCAAATGTGTGCTTAAGACAGTAGCACACCAATACATATACTTAAACCTTCATAAAAATAAAACATAAAATAAGTCATCTTTTCGTCACTCTAGATTTAATATTATAACATTTAACAACTAGAAAAGAGAGAGAGAGAGAGAGAGAGAGAGAGAGAGAGAGAGAGAGAGAGAGAGAGAGAGAGAAAACGCCAATACAAAAAAATTTCTTCCTCAACTTACGTAGAAATTTACAAATACTTTAAAGGAATGTCTTCATAAGATATCCTCGCCATCCTCCCCCCCCCCCTTTTAAGGGAGGGGGGGAGGGAGATGTTGGACAGCATCAATTTCAAACTTTGACTCCGAACTCCATCTCCCTCTAGCGGTAATTTCCTCAATTAGATCAAACACGTTCGAAGTTTGTTCATGTTAATTAGTTTTTCTTCCGCTTTTTCTTTTAAGGTGTTGCTCATTTATAACATTTTTAGTATACCAATATCATTTCTCATACCACAGTCTTTGGACTCTCTCTCTCTCTCTCTCTCTCTCTCTCTCTCTCTCTCTCTCTCTCTCTCTCTCTCTCTCTCTCTCTCTCTCTCTCTCTCTCTCTCTTTACTACTACTACTACTAGCTAAGCTACAACCCTGGTTGGAAAAGAAGAATGTTATATGCCGAAAGGCTCATTAAGGGAAAATAGCCCAACGCAGCAAAGAAATAGGGAAATAAGATTGGTCAGTGTGCATGGGTGTATCCTTAAACAAGAAAACTAAAACAAGACACTGGAACACCAGAGTACAGAGGCTATGGTATTACCCTAGACTAAAGAACAATGGTTTTATATCGGAGTGTCCTTCTTCTAGAAGAGCTGTTTACCATAACTAGAATCTCTTTTACTGTAACCAAGTGAAAAGTAGCCACTAAATAATTACAGTGCTGTAGTTAACACCTTGAGCGACGAAGAACTGTTGGATAATCTCAGTGTTGTCTGATGTAAGAAGACAGAGGGGAATGTGAAAAGAACAGGCCATACTAATCGGTGTATGTGTAAGGCAAAGAAAAATGACCCGTAGCCAGAGAGAGAGAGAGAGAGAGAGAGAGAGAGATCCAATGTAGTACTGCCTGGCCAGTCAAAGGATCCAGTAACTCTTCATTGAGTGACGAAGAATTCGTTAACATTAATTCCCTTTCAGTTATTTTTACCTCCATTAACGACGTTGGAAGGAAGTTATGTTTTACCCACTGCTTGTGTTTGTTTGTTTGTTTGTTTGTTTTTGTGTGTGTGTGTGTGTGTGTGTGTGTGTGTGTGTTTGTTTGTTTGTTTGTTTGTTTGTGAATAGCTTCCTGGCCAAAATTTAAGTCGTAGAGTAATGAAACTTGCAGGGATTAATTTTTATGTAAAAAGCTGAAAATGATTATATTTTGGAAGGTCAAGGTCACGGTCAAGCAAAATATACAATTCACGTTATCAGCTATAAGTTTGGACATCGTTGTCACAGAGACTTCAAAATTGGTTAATATGTGAGTATGAGAAAACCCACGCCAATTAATCCATGTTAAAGTCAAAGATCAAGGTCAAGGTCGAGCAGAGGGTCTAGAGATAAGCTGCCACGGCGAGGTTCTGCACTCTACTGAGTGCACCTCTAGTTCTTTCTTTTACAATATACCT
>NC_090727.1:79293177-79305677 GCF_036898095.1 Palaemon carinicauda | reverse complement strand
TTCTCGCCCTATTAGCTCTGTCCAATTTTGTATTAAGGCTGTTGTGTGTTTATTATGTACAGTAGTTGTCTGACTGTTAGTTAGGATGAAATAAGATAATCCTATACTGGTTTGTCACTATGAGAAGTCATTGTAAATTTTTTCACCATAAAACATTATAAATTTGATTGTTCTACCTAATAGATCTCTCCAATTTTGTATTAAGGCTGTTGTGTGTGTATTATGTATAGTAATCATGTGACTGTTAGGTAAGATGAAATAAGATAATCCTATACTGGTTTTTCACTATTAGAAGTCATTGTAAATTTAATTGTTCTACACTGTTAAAAAAAACCCGTAATCTTACTCGGAAATTCTCCGTAAAAATATACTGTTCATAGCTGTATTTCAGTAAAATACAGGCGACCGTAATTTAATATACTTTGTTATATTTTACGGGTTGGTGACCGTAATATCACTCTTTTACATCAATATATCGGTTTTTAAAACTGTAAATACTTGGCAACATTTAATCCAGGATTTTTAAAGTTTTTACGGTAACTTATTAAGTGTGCCTAATAGCTCTTTTCGATTTTGTATTAAGGCTATTTTGTGTTTATTATGTATAGTAATTGTGTGACTGTTAGTTAGGATTAAATAAGATGAACCTATACTGGTTTTTCACTATAAGTCATTGTGAATTTAATTGTTCTACCTAATAGCTCTTTCTAATTTTGTATTAAGGCTATTGTATTTTTATTATGTACAGTAATTGTCTGACTGTTAGTTAGGATTCAATTGAAAAAAAAATATTACTTTCATTTCTAATGTACACTGTTAAAAGAAAAAACCCATAATTTTAATCGGAAATTCTCCTTCAAATTATACTGTTCATAGCCATATTTCAGTAAAACGTAGGCGACCGTAATTTTTAACTTACTTTGATATAATCTTTTACGGGTCAGTGACTGTAATATCACTTCTTTACATCAATATATACTTTTTTTCAAAACGGTAAAAATCATGGAATAAATGTTGCCAAGCATTTACTGTTTTTTAATGCAAATTCTATAACAGTGTAGAGAATCAATCAAGGCATTTTGGTAATGCATAGAAATTCCCTACTATAGTTAATAGTATTATTGATTTTTTATTGAAATATTAGCAATGCAAATATGGTAACTTACAGCTCTTGGAATGTTGACAAGTTCATCTTGAGTTTGCATGTGAGAATCATGTCCTTGACATTTGGTTATGTTCGTATGCAACGAGATTATTTTATATATATATATATATATATATATATATATATATATATATATATATATATATATATATATATATATATATATATATATATATATATATATATATATATATATATATTTTTTTTTTTTTTTTGGGGGGGCTCAAGCCATGTCGTCCTGATGGAAGTTCCTATAGGGTAGCTTCCTAGGGTATATTACAACTACGGCAATATTCCCAGAGAATTTACCTTAAGGTACCAGAATTCTAACTCCTGGAGCGAGTATCCCTCGTGAAAGGGATATCGCGACATATCAGAGGACGTATTCTAGACACGTCACATGGCAATCTACATCCTGGACAGAGATTTCGTCTCGTAGGAGGTGATTGGCGAGATACGAATTCGGGAAAGAAAAAGGGGAGCCGCTCCCAAGGCTTCCCTATCCCCCGATTCGTATGCGTGCCTGGCGCCAATCCTGGCGCCATCTGTATTCCTTTTTGCGTAGCTTAACAACTCGGTGTTTTTTCCTGTTTATCTCGCAAATCTTGGATTTATTCGACTTTTCATGGCTTCTCCGTCTTCGTCGGCCTCTGATAAGTTGAGTATAGTGTCTTTTATGTATAAATGTAGGCTCTTGGTAAAATTTTGAGTGATTAATAGGATTAATCTTTGATACAAGAGCCGTAGCCTACCAGAGGCGTCTTAGACGCTGTCGCTCGCTAGGTATAAATTAGTTAGTCAGAGCGACATTCCTGGTTGTTTTGCTTTAATAAATTTTAGCTATTTAGCATTACATAGGATTTCCTTTTGTGCTTAGTATTATTTGGCGAAGTATTCGCCATTCTGGCCTACGCTAGGCCATGTAGCCTAGTTGTTTGGTCCTAGTACTTCATGCATGATTATGGTTTTTCCGAGTGTAATTAAAATTTTTTGAAGCTTTAGGCTATATTTTATACATTTTAGACTGTGTGGAATATTTCCAAGATAGTATACGAGTGAGTTTCGGTGAATTAGGTAATCGATTCTCTTGGTGCCTAGGCTAGTTGCTTGTGGAGCCTTAGTATACTTTATCATACTCCCCGGTTGCTTTCTTTTCTTCGGAGAAGGTATGCAATCCCTTTCCCTCTGTTTAAGCCTTGGGCTTATCCCTAAGTGGTTTTTTCCGAATTTATTTTCGATAAAACTATACTAGGGTGTTACTGTACCTTCCTGTTCCTGTAGTTATGGTTCAAGAGGGATAGAACAACAGAGTTTTTAGTCATAATCTGTGTTGTCTGGCTTGGGGCTGAGTCCCCCTCGCTGACCTAACACATACAAAGGGAGCTTAGCTCCTTTAGGTCACTACCAAAGGTTTCTGTGGTTATGATTCCTTCTTTTGTGATCTACCAGACTAGTCCTTGTTGCTGTTCTCGGGGGAGGATAAGTTCTTCCCTTGGGAGTAGCAACGCCTTCCTTGCTTTGGTGCTCTGGAAGCTGGCAAGTATTGCTGGCCTTTCCCCTTAGATCTCCCTTAGGCTAAGATAAGTTTCTTGGCTGCGGGTGGTCTGTCACGAAAGCAAGGTTGGCAGGACCCTCTTGTCCCTTCCCCCTCTTTCTTCGTAATGGCCAAGCCATTGCTGTACTGTACGTCGTTCTACTTCTGGACCTAGTATAGGTTAGGATGTGGAATTGACTCAGCCCCATGCCGCCCGGCAGAGCTGCTGGCCGGCAAGGGTCTTATGTTTTCGAGTGCTGCCCGGACCTCTCTTGGTCCCTCATCCATGCCTGCCGGCAGAGCCGGATGGCATTGGTCAAGGAAGCCTGAATTAGTTTTTCCCCTTCCTTATATGCACTCTTTCGGTTGCCGGGCTTGGAGGTTGTGTACACTCTTATCCCGGCATCCATTCTATTTTTCTTCTAGTGCTGTACCTGTCCCGGCTGCCAGCCTATGAGGCCGGCAGCCGGGCAGGTGTAGTCCTCTGGTTCTTTTGCTGCCAGCTGGCATCGGTCTTGTACCTTTGCCGGCCGGCTTATGTCAGCCCTTGTCTGCCGGTCACCAAGAGTGTGGCCGGCAGCTGGGTACTACCTTGTGTAGTTGCTGGCCGGCAGCCAAGTAGTATACTTTAAAGCTAGTTGTGGTGTGTGCCGGCCGGCAAAGGCAGGCCGGCACACATCCCCCTATACTGTACTAGTATTCTTCAGTATAACATATACAGTGAGAAGAAAACTATGGTAAGGGTTTTGGTACAGCACTGTGTCTTCTAACACTATTGTTTTTTCTTGCACATCCCTTTGCTGTTGCCCTACAGATAGGAAAGTGAGTTCTTCCCTGTCTATTATCCAGGATTTTAAAATCATTGCTTAGGTGTGAGCTCCACCTGTTTCCTCTGGAAACCTTGCTTTGGTTACTCTAGAAGAGATAAACCATTTTGATTTTATTATCTGGAAGGCTGCAACAATGGGTTGTGAGGGAAACACAAGTGTGTGTCTTTCCTTTCTGAATTGTTATGCTATACTATGCATATCCAGTGATACATAGTTCACTTGATACTCATGGAAATTTCTTCTCTTTACAGAAGGACACTCCGAAGTGGGGAAGTGCTTTCTGCAATGTCAGCAGCAAGAACCTCTGCGGACATGAGTTTTGTAGGAGACACGCAGCATACGCTGTCTCTAAGGATGATCTCCGGTATTGGGACCCTCAGGTATGTACTGTGTGCACTAACCTGATTACTGAGACATTTAAATAGCTAGGAAGAAGCTTCGTACCTGGGTAAGGGGCTTCCAAAAGAACACTTCTGGCCCTTATCTTCCAAGTGAGAAGATGAGGGCGTATCCTTTCCCTAAGGCATCAGCTGATGCAGTGATTCCCCAGCCTCAAGAGGAGATCCCCTAAGTTCAGATCCAGGTGGATGCTGAAGTCGCGGTCGCGATGCAAGACATCCAGCTAGATGACAGGATGTCTGATGTGGACGGGTGTCCGGAGGAAGACCTCCTGGCAGAAGCCCAGGATGAAGTTCAAGCCCTTCTACATCGTCCGGTCTCCCAGTAGAGCTGGGACAGGCCCTCTCTTCTATTGTTGGAATGATCCAACAAATGCAGAAGGAGAATCAGGAGAAGGCGGCTGCAATGGAACTGCGAATGCAGTGCCTTGCAGAATCACATGGGCCCCAGAAAAAGCTCAATGTGAAAGACCTTACCTTGTGCTCAGATGCTAACCCATGGAGGTATGCTGAGCACATGCCGATGACGACTGGAAAGATCGTCATCTCGGATAAGCTGGGCTCAGTTCCCATGGAGGAGGTGGAATTCTGGCCCAGCAAGGCATCATATCCGGACTGTTATGTCCGGCTGAGGAAGGAACCAGCTTCAAAGGAGGAGACAGAGCCGAAGGAGGTCATAGTGATGGACCATGCTAAGGCTCAAGCTCTACTTTCATCCTCGATGAAAGAGAGGGGCTTCTCTAACTCAAAGGTAGCCGCATTGAATAGGAAGCTCCCTTCCTTTGTGTCCTCGCCTACTAGAGCCTTCCCCTTTTTACAGAAAGGGTTTCTGGCTGTACTAAAAGCAATCGAGGCCGGCAAGTCTTGCCCCTCCCTAGAGGAGTGTTAACCCTTGTCGCTGGCCCTGCCTATGGACCACAAAGACTGGAAGGACGTCCATCTTACGTTCTCAGTGGGAAAGTTGGAGGCTGATATTGCCGGACGTCAGTTCGGCAAGGACCTCCCTAAGCTGTCTGACTTTCTTTTGCGAAGTGAGTTCGATACAAAAGAAAAACTGACTGCCTCAATGTCTCTTCAGACTACTCTCGAGACGATGGCAAGTGACCCCAAGGTCCATGAAATGTTCATGGTAGTGACCAAGCCTCATCTGGCCACAGTGACGAAGGACCTTTATGGCTTCGTCAAGGCAAGGAGAGCTTGTAGGGAGTTCGTGTTTACCTCGGCTACGGTGAGGCACGAGCCAAAGAAACTAATCTCCTCCAACATTTGGGGAAAAGACCTTTTCCCTACCGACTTGGACAAAGAAGTTGTTGATAAGGCCGCCTTGGAGACTAGAAACCTTTTCCAGAAGTGCGGCCTATCTATCAAAAGAAAGTCTTCCCCGGATGAGGGTCCTCAACCAAAGAGGAAGACTATGAGGACTAGGCTACCGTCTTGGCCAGCCAAGCCTCTTAGACAGCAACAGCAACTGCAATTGCCATTGCTCCCAGTGCCCTAGATCGTGGCACAAATCCCGACCACCTTTCAGTGGGTACCCCAGGCCGTGTCGACACAGTCCACGGCATTCACCCCAGCGTTCGAAGGGCAGTCTACTTCCTTTCGAGCAAAGCCTAGAGGAGCAGCCAGAGGCTCGTCTAGACGCCCCTCAAGGGGAAGGGGATTCAGGGGTGGTCGTGGTCAGGAAGGCAAGACCTCAGGACGGCAGTCCAAGTGAGGTGATACCAGTAGGAGGGAGACTTCTGAAATTTCGGGTTCGGTGGACCTTCGATCCCTGGGCCCACAGCCTACTCAAGAATGGACTGGGCGGGAGCTGGTACAGCACTCCACCCCCGTGCCTTCGGTTTTTCCAACACTCCACCCCCGTTATGGAGGAGTACGTTCAAGAACTGTTGGAGAAAAAAGGTGATCCGAAGGGTGAAGCCCATCAATTTCTAAGGGAGGCTGTTTTGTGTTCCCAAGAAAGACTCGGAAAAGCTCAGAGTCATTCTGGACTTGTCGCCACTCAAGTTCATAGTGAATTGCAAATTCAAAATGCTAACACTGCAACACATAAGGACCTTACTGCCCAAGAGGGCATATTCCGTCTCTATAGACTTGTCAGACGCCTATTGGCACATTCCAATTAGCCATCGACTCTCCCCCTACCTAGGGTTCAGGCTACAACAAAGACTATACGCCTTCGTAGCCATGCCATTCGGGCTAAACATAGCCCCAAGGATTTTTACGAAGCTTGCGAGCGTAGCTCTCAAACAATTACGCCTAAAGGGAATTCAGGTAGTAGCCTACCTGGACGACTGGTTGGTGTGGGCAGCATCCGAGACAGAATGCTTGCAAGCTTCCAGTCAAGTGATCCAGTTCCTAGAGTACCTAGGCTTCAAGATCAACAGAAAAAGTCTCGACTTTCTCCATCTCAAAAGTTCCAGTGGCTGGGAATCCACTGGGACCTTTTGTCACACCGTTTCTCCACCCCGGCGAAGAAAAGGAAGGAGATAGTGGGTTCTGTCAAGAGACTTCAAGATTCCGAAAGGATATCAAGACACGAGCAGGAGAGAGTACTGCGCTCTCTCCAGTTTGCTTCGGTGACAGACCCAGTGCTAAGAGCACAGCTAAAGGATGCAATCGGAGTTTGGAGAAGCTATGCATCAAACGCGTGAAGAGATCTGAGAAGACCAGCCGCTTCGGCTAAGTACTCTTCTCAGGCCTTGGTCCCAAGCCAGACATCTAAAGAAGTCGGTTCTTCTTCAGCCACCTCCCCCGTCGGTGACGATTCACTCAGACGCCTCGAAGGAGGGATTGGGAGGTCACTCTCATCGGAAAAAAGTCCAGGGGACTTGGTCCAGGCTATTCAAGACCTTTCACATAAAACTTTCTAGAAGCTAGGGCAGTGCTCCTTACCTTAAAGAAAGTCTCCCCACGTCACTCGATCCACATAAGGTGGTGATAGACAGCGAGGTAGTTGTGAGATACTTGAATCGACAAGGATCGAGGTCACCACCTCTCAACCAGGTGATGTTGGCCGTCTTCCGATTGGCGGAAAAGAAGAAGTGGTACCTGTCGGCAGTTCACCTTCAAGGAGTCCGCAATGTGACAGCGGACGCTCTATCCAGGTTCACACCGATAGAGTCGGAATGGTCCTTAGACGCAGGATCATTCTCCTTCATTCTGAATCAGTCCCAGAACTGCAGATAGACCTCTTTGCGACGAAAGACAACAAGAAGTTGCCCCTGTACGTGCCCCGTACGAGGACCCCTTAGCGGAAGCAGTGAACGCGATGTCCCTCGACTGGAACAGATGGTCCAAGATTTATCTGTTCCCTCCTCACAACCTTCTGTTGAGAGTCCTCAACAAACTGAGATCCTTCAAAGGGTAGCGGCAATAGTGGCCCACAAGTGGCCGAACAGCGTGTGGTTCCTCCTGGCATTGGAACTGTAGCTGAAGTTTGTACCACTACCAGATCCAGTTCTGACTCAGCGAGTCCAGAAGTCAACTGTCTGCGCTTCATTACAGAAAACCCGGACCCTGCAGCTCATGATTTTCTCTCCCTAGCGGTGAGAAAGCGTTTCGGGATTTCGAAAGCCAGTATAGACTTCCTTGAGGAATATAAGTGCAAATCTACTAGAAGGCAATATGAGTCATCTTGGAGAAAATGGGTGGCCTTTTGTCAAGGCGAAGAATCCGCAGGAGATCTTGACAGACTTCTGCTTATCTTTCTTCTCCACTTCCATGGTCAAGGGTTGGCAGCGAACACGATTTCAGCGTGTAAGTCTGCTTTGACAAGACCCATTCTATATGCCTTCCAGGTCGACCTAGGTAACGAGATCTTTAATAAAGTCCCGAAAGCCTGTGCTAGGCTCAGACCTTCAGCACCTCCAAAGCCCATTTCATGGTCTTTAGACAAGTTCTTCATTTCGCTTCTCTGTTGAGCAATGAAGAGTGTGCGTTAAAGGATTTGACACAAAAAGTTATTTTCCTATTTTGCACTCGCGTCCGGGGCCAGGGTTAGTGAGATTGTAGCCTCTCGAGAGAGGCAGGTCGTGTTCAGTTCCTGGATGGGGGAGAACTGAACCTGTTTCCAGATCCTACGTTTCTCGCCAAGAATGAGTTACCCACCAACAGGTGGGGTCCCTGGAGAATCTGCCCTCTGAAAGAAGATGCATCTCTATGTCCAGTAGAATGCCTAAAGGTCTATCTTCATAGAACTTCAGACTTCAAGGGTGGTCAACTATTCAGGGGAGAAACATCAGGCTCAAATTTATCTCTGAATCAACTCAGAGCGAAAATCATATATTTTATTCGCAGAGCGGATCCTGACAATACACCCGCAGGTCACGATCCGAGGAAAGTTGCCTCATTCTTAAATTTCTTTAATTGTATGGATTTTGAACATCTCCGTTCATACACTGGCTGGAAGTCTTCCAGAGTGTTCTTTCGCCACTATGCAAAGCAAGTAGAGGAACTAAAAGAGATCTGTGGTAGCAGTGTGTCGCGGTGTTAACCCTACTGTTTAACTCTGCGAGGAACAGTGGTCTTAATTGGGACGATTAATTCCAGGGTGAGTGTGTAGTTACATACTCTACTACAAACTAAGTGAGGGCACTGTGTTGCCCATCCAGACTATTCCATTTCCGAAGGTGAACCTAGCATAAGTGCAGACATGTGTGCCGAGCGTTTCTAACGCTAATGTCATTGATTTGTAATACAGGCTTTTATGACTTTGATACCTCGGTATCTTAAAAGTGGCATCTAATGTTTTTTCTTTCAGACAAACAAGCTCTGTTTACTATCATACTTATGCTTAAAGTTTTGGGTTATCCTCTTCTTATGTATATATATATGTATATATAATTGTGGTTAACCTGTCTATTTATTGCCTGTCAATAATCTGGTTCTTGAGAACCTTGCGTCTCCTTCACCTGTGTCAATTTATTGGTATAATTGAGCATTCATTCTATGTACCTTATCTGGGATAATTCTAATAGAATTGTTCCTTTATGCAAGCTATGTTGCATTGGTTTTCCTCCTATGCGGATATAAAACCTTTGTCCAATACAAGTATTGTGCGGAGAACTGGTCGATATTTCATATTGACGCAGTGGTTCTTTACAAACTATGCTTTACTTAATATAGGGCGAGACCACTATATTAGCTTGCCTGGTATTCATACATAGATATATGTACTCTTCGAGACTTTTCCAGAGTCTAGTAGGACTCTTCCCTGTAGGGGGCAGGAAGCTCTAACATAGTTTATAGTTAGTTGAAAAGATGTATAACGGTAACATCTTAGGTCTCTAGGTCTAGTCGACCGGGAAAAAAAATTACCTCCGGGGAGTACGGCACGTTTTGAGAATCCACAGATACAGTAATGCTCTGGTACACTTCCATCAGGACGACATGGCTTGAGCCCAAAAAACGGATTTTGAGCGAAGCGAAAAATCTATTTTTGGGTGAGATGGCCATGTCGTCCTGATGGACCCGCCCTTGCCTTTCTAAGAAAGGGCTGTAGGACCTCTCCCTACATACAGTATCTGTAGCACCTCGTGTACGCTACAAGGAATACAGATGGCGCCAGGATTGGCGCCAGGCACGCATACGAATCGGGGGATAGGGAAGCCTTGGGAGTGGCTCCCCTTTTTCTTTCCCGAATTCGTATCTCGCCAATCACCTCCTACGAGACGAAATCTCTGTCCAGGATGTAGATTGCCATGTGACGTGTCTAGAATACGTCCTCTGATATGTCGCGATATCCCTTTCACGAGGGATACTCGCTCCAGGAGTTAGAATTCTGGTACCTTAAGGTAAATTCTCTGGGAATATCGCCGTAGTTGTAATATACCCTAGGAAGCTACCCTATAGGAATTTCTATCAGGACGACATGGCCATCTCACCCAAAAATAGATTTTTCGCTTCGCTCAAAATCCGTTATATATGTATATATATTACGTTACACAGTTAGAATAAAATCCCTACAAGTTTCATCACTTTGCGATTAAAATTGTGGCCATATTGTTGATGATCGGAATTTGACACTTTACTTGACCTTAACCTTGGACTCAACCTTGACCTTTGACCTTAACATATATTAATTGACGTGGATTTACGTACACTCAAATATGAACCTTGTTTGAAGTCTGTAACAACGATATCCAAACTTATGGCTGCTTACGTGATTTGGATATTTTACTTGACCGTGACCTTGACTTTTGACTTGGATCTTCTAAAATTTAATCATTTCCAACTTTTTACATAACAGTTATTCTCTGGAAATTTCATTACTCGACGATTAAGATTGTGGTCAGGAAGCTGTTCACAAACAAACAAACAGACACACATCACAGAAACACAAACAGGCCGGTGGTAAAAATATTTTTTAATTGTTTATTACGTAAGTATTATTATATATATCAATGAAATTTTTCGGAATTCTATAAATAATAGAAAGGCTTATTTTGTTGTAATATATTAAATTGCAATATATTTATTTCGTTACAAAAATAAAGTTGTGTATATTGAGCTCACCAGATCCTCTATTGTATTTCCAAGAAAGGAATGGTTTGTTTATTTTTCTCTTTATAAGCAACTGCGTCTCTCAACAAACAACTTTGTTTGTATATATGTGGGCTTTTCGTGTGTGTTCCTCCCAGATTTCATTCTTCTTCACGTTTTTCTTTTATTTATCTGTCTCTTTGTCCCTTGAATTGTGCTCTGTCCTTAGTGTGCCTTCCCCTGATTTAATTATTTAAGTTTTTTCTTTATATATCTATCTCTTTGCCTTAAGACTTTTAACCTGTCGTTAGTGTGTTTTCCCAGGATTTAATTCTTCAAGTTTTTTTTTATTTATCTATCTCTTTGCCCCAAGAATTGTGCCCTGTCCTTAGTTTGTTTTCCACAGATTTAATTCTTCAAGTTTTTTCTTCATCTGTCTCTTTGCTGCAAAAATTGTGTCCTGTCCTTAGTGTGTTTTCCCTAGATTTAATTCTTCAAGGTTTTTCTTTATATATCTATCTCTTTGCCCTAACACTTCTACCCTGTCATTAGTGTGTTTTCCCCAGAATTTAATCCTTCAAGTTTTTTCTTTATATATCTATCTCTTTGCCCTAAGACTTCTACCCTTTCGTTAGTGTGTTTTCCCCAGATTTAATCCTTCAAGTTTTTTCTTTATATATCTATCTCTTTGCCCTAAGCCTTCTATCCTGTTGTTAGTGTGTTTTCCCCAGATTTAATCCTTCAAGTTTTTTCTTTATATATCTATCTCTTTGCCTTAAGACTTCTACCCTGTCGTTGGTGTGTTTTCCCCAGATTTAATTCTTCAAGGTTTTTCTTTATGTATCTATCTCTTTGCCTTAAGACTTCTACCCTGTCGTTAGTGTGTTTTCCCCAGATGTAGTCCTTCAAGTTTTTCTTTATATATCTATCTCTTTGCCCTAAGACTTCTATCCTGTCGTTAGTGTTTTTTCCCCAGATTTAATTCTTCAAGTTTTTTCTTTATATATCTATCTCTTTGCCTTAAGACTTCTACCCTGTCGTTAGTGTGTTTTTCCCAGATTTAATCCTTCAAGTTTTTTCTTTATATATCTATCTCTTTGCCTTAAGACTTCTACCCTGTCGTTAGTGTGTTTTCCCCAGATTTAATTCTTCAAGGTTTTTTTTTTATATATCTATCTCTTTGCCCTAAGACTTCTACCCTGTCGTTAGTGTGTTTTCCCCAGATTTAATCCTTCAAGTTTTTTCTTTATATATCTATCTCTATACCCCAAGATTTGTGTTTTCCCCGGATTTAATTCTTCCAGTTTTTCCTTTATTTATCTGTCTCTATTCCCCAAGAATTGTGTTTTCCCTAGATTTAATTCTTCAAGTTTTTTCTTTATTTATCTGTCTCCTTGCCCTAAGACTTCTACTCTGTCCTTAGTGTGTTTTCCCCAGATTTAATTCTTCAATTTTGTTCTTTATCTATATCCCTCTGTCCCAAGACTTCTACCCTGTTCTTAGTGTGTTTTCCCTAGATTTAATTCTTCAAGTTTTTTTTCCTTTGTCTGTCTCTTTACCCCAAGACTTCTGCCCTGTCCTTGATTGCTGTGATGTGTTTGTCTTGATCCCCCGTGAAGGAGGCTTTCTGTCGCCTTTGTGCCGGAATGGTGTTCTTTGTTTGTTTTTTCCAAGTGGAAAAAAGAGGTGTCTCTGTTTTGCTAAGTCTATACCTTTCATGTTTTCGCTACCGTTTCTTTTTCTTTTTTGCTCGGCCGCGTATTTTTCTTTGGGGGTATTTGATAGGATTTGTTCAACCTTTAATATATATGTATTTGTGTGTATGTATATATATGTGTATATATATATATATATATATATATATATATATATATATATATATATATATATATATATATATATATATATATATATATATGTGTATGTGTGTGTGTATATATATATATATATATATATATATATATATATATATATATATATATATATATATATATATATATATATATATATATATATATATATATATATATATATATATACATATATATACATATATATATATATACACATATATATATATATATATATAT
>NC_090727.1:79247721-79272721 GCF_036898095.1 Palaemon carinicauda | reverse complement strand
ACAGATTGCTAGGCAGGTATGTATCTACCTATCAATCTATTTATCTGTCTATCTGTCTATCTATCTATCTATCTATCTATATTTCCTCACCCTATGGACTAGCACTGAAATTAGTTATCTTTTGTAACTGTATCTTAGAGGATATTAATTTCTAAAATGTGTTGACTAACATTAAAAGAAAATGTAGAAAAGTTACAAAAACGAAACCAGAAAATTTGTTTTAGACTTGAGAGAATTAAAAAGAAATAAAAAAGGATATATGCAATATTCACACAATCCAGATGTAATTTTTCTATGAATAATAAAATTGGCTTGAAATAAATAATAGAAAACAAACTTTGTTAAAACACACACTCATACATACACACGCCTCCCTGCCTGGCTATATATATATATATATATATATATATATATATATATATATATATATATATATATATATATATATATATATATATATATGTATGTATATATATATGTATATATATGTATGTATATATATGTATAAATATATGTATATATATACATGTATAAATATATGTATATATATACATGTATAAATATATGTATATATATACATATATATATATATATATATATATATATATATATATATATATATATATATATATTATATATATATACATACATACACACATACATATATATATATATATATATATATATATATATATATATATATATATATATATATATATATATAAGGTTGAACAAATCCTATCAAATTCCCCCCAAAAAATACGAGGCTCAGACTGGAAAAAAAAAGAAACGGTAGCGAGAACATGAAATGAAAAGTCTTAGCAAAACAGAGACACCTCTTTTTTTCCACTTGGAAAAAAAACAAACAAGGAACACCATTCCAGCACAAAGGCGACAGAAAGCCTCCTTCATGGGGGAACAAGACAAACACGTCACAGCAATCAAGGTCTTGGGGTAAAGAGATAGATAAAAGAAAAAATCTTGGAGAATTAAATCAAGGGAAAACACACTAAGGACAGGGTTGAAGTCTTGCGACAGAGGAATATAAATTAAATCTAGGGAAAACACACTAAGGACAGGGTAGAAGTCTTGCGACAGAGGAATATAAATAAAGAAAAAATTGAAGAATTAAATCTAGGGAAAACACATTAAGGACAGGGTAGAAGTCTTGCGACAGAGGAATATAAATAAAGAAAAACTTGAAGAATTAAATCTAGGGAAAACACACTAAGGACAGGGCAGAAGTCTTGCGACAGAGGAATACAAATAAAGAAAAAATTGAAGAATTAAATCTAGGGAAAACACACTAAGGACAGGGCAGAAGTCTTGCGACAGAGGAATATAAATAAAGAAAAAATTGAAGAATTAAATCTAGGGAAAACACACTAAGGACAGGGTAGAAGTCTTGCGACAGAGGAATATGAATAAAGAAAAAATTGAAGAATTAAATCTAGGGAAAACACACTAAGGACAGGGTAGAAGTCTTGCGACAGAGGAATATGAATAAAGAAAAAATTGAAGAATTAAATCTAGGGAAAACACACTAAAGACAGAGTAGATGTCTTGGGGCAAGGAGACAGATAAATAAAGGAAAAACTTGAAGAATTAAATCTAGGGAAAACACACTAAGGACAGGGTAGAAGTCTTGCGACAGAGGAATATAAATAAAGAAATAATTGAAAAATTAAATCTAGGGAAAACACACTAAGGACAGGGTAGAAGTCTTGCGACAGAGGAATATAAATAAAGAAGAAATTGAAGAATTAAATCTAGGGAAAACACACTAAGGACAGGGTAGAAGTCTTGCGACAAAGGAATATAAATAAAGAAAAAATTGAAGAATTAAATCTAGGGAAAACACACTAAGGACAGGGTAGAAGTCTTGCAACAGAGGAATATAAATAAAAAAAAAACTTGAAGAATTAAATCTAGGGAAAACACACTAAGGACAGGGTAGAAGTCTTGCGACAGAGGAATATAAATAAAGAAAAACCTGAAGAATTAAATCTAGGGAAAACACACCAAGGACAGGGTAGAAGTCTTGCGACAGAAGAATATAAATAAAGAAAAACCTGAAAATTAAATCTAGGGAAAAACACACTAAGGACAGGGTAGAAGTCTTGCGACAGAGGAATATAAATAAAGAAAAAACCTGAAGAATTAAATCTAGGGAAAACACACTAAGGACAGGGTAGAAGTCTTGCGACAGAGGAATATAAATAAAGAAAAAATTGAAGAATTAAATCTAGGGAAAACACACTAAGGACAGGGTAGAAGTCTTGCGACAGAGGAATATAAATAAAGAAAAAATTGAAGAATTAAATCTAGGGAAAACACACTAAGGACAGGGTAGAAGTCTTGCGACAGAGGAATATAAATAAAGAAAAAATTGAAGAATTAAATCTAGGAAAAACACACTAAGGACAGGGTAGAAGTCTTGCGACAGAGGAATATAAATAAAGAAAAACCTGAAGAATTAAATCTAGGGAAAACACACTAAGGACAGGGTAGAAGTCTTGCGACAGAGGAATATAAATAAAGAAAAAATTGAAGAATTAAATCTAGGGAAAACACACTAAAGACAGGGTAGAAGTCTTGCGACAGAGGAATATAAATAAAGAAAAACCTGAAGAATTAAATCTAGGGAAAACACACTAAGGACAGGGTAGAAGTCTTGCGACAGAGGAATATAAATAAAGAAAAATTGAAGAATTAAATCTAGGGAAAACACACTAAGGACAGGGTAGAAGTCTTGCGACAGAGGAATATAAATAAAGAAAAATTGAAGAATTAAATCTAGGGAAAACACACTAAGGACAGGGTAGAAGTCTTGCGACAGAGGAATATAAATAAAGAAAAAATTGAAGAATTAAATCTAGGGGAAACACACTAAGGATAGGGTAGAAGTCTTGCGACAGAGGAATATAAATAAAGAAAAAATTGAAGAATTAAATCTAGGGAAAACACACTAAGGACAGGGTAGAAGTCTTGCGACAGAGGAATATAAATAAAGAAAAACCTGAAGAATTAAATCTAGGGGAAACACACTAAGGACAGGGTAGAAGTCTTGCGACAGAGGAATATAAATAAAGAAAAACCTGAAGAATTAAATCTAGGGAAAACACACTAAGGACAGGGTAGAAGTCTTGCGACAGAGGAATATAAATAAAGAAAAAATTGAAGAATTAAATCTAGGGAAAACACACAAAGAGAGGGTAGAAGTCTTGCGACAGAGGAATATAAATAAAGAAAAACCTGAAGAATTAAATCTAGGGAAAACACACTAAGGACAGGGTAGAAGTCTTGCGACAGAGGAATATAAATAAAGAAAAATTGAAGAATTAAATCTAGGGGAAACACACTAAGGACAGGGTAGAAGTCTTGCGACAGAGGAATATAAATAAAGAAAAACCTGAAGAATTAAATCTAGGGAAAACACACTAAGGACAGGGTAGAAGTCTTGCGACAGAGGAATATAAATAAAGAAAAACCTGAAGAATTAAATCTAGGGAAAACACACTAAGGACAGGGTAGAAGTCTTGCGACAGAGGAATATAAATAAAGAAAAAATTGAAGAATTAAATCTAGGGAAAACACACTAAGGCCAGGGTAGAAGTCTTGCGACAGAGGAATATAAATAAAGAAAAAATTGAAGAATTAAATCTAGGGAAAACACACTAAGGACAGGGTAGAAGTCTTGCGACAGAGGAATATAAATAAAGAAAAATTGAAGAATTAAATCTAGGGAAAACACACTAAGGACAGGGTAGAAGTCTTGCGACAGAGGAATATAAATAAAGAAAAATTGAAGAATTAAATCTAGGGAAAACACACTAAGGACAGGGTAGAAGTCTTGCGACAGAGGAATATAAATAAAGAAGAAATTGAAGAATTAAATCTAGGGAAAACACACTAAGGACAGGGTAGAAGTCTTGCGACAGAGGAATATAAATAAAGAAAAATTGAAGAATTAAATCTAGGGAAAACACACTAAGGACAGGGTAGAAGTCTTGCGACAGAGGAATATAAATAAAAAAAAACTTGAAGAATTAAATCTAGGGAAAACACACTAAGGACAGGGTAGAAGTCTTGCGACAGAGGAATATAAATAAAGAAAAACCTGAAGAATTAAATCTAGGGAAAACACACTAAGGACAGGGTAGAAGTCTTGCGACAGAGGAATATAAATAAAGAAAAACCTGAAGAATTAAATCTAGGGAAAACACACTAAGGACAGGGTAGAAGTCTTGCGACAGAGGAATATAAATAAAGAAAAACCTGAAGAATTAAATCTAGGGAAAACACACTAAGGACAGGGTAGAAGTCTTGCGACAGAGGAATATAAATAAAGAAAAACCTGAAGAATTAAATCTAGGGAAAACACACTAAGGACAGGGTAGAAGTCTTGCGACAGAGGAATATAAATAAAGAAAAAATTGAAGAATTAAATCTAGGGAAAACACACTAAGGACAGGGTAGAAGTCTTGCGACAGAGGAATATAAATAAAGAAAAAATTGAAGAATTAAATCTAGGGAAAACACACTAAGGACAGGGTAGAAGTCTTGCGACAGAGGAATATATAAAAAAAAAAACTTGAAGAATTAAATCTAGGGAAAACACACTAAGGACAGGGTAGAAGTCTTGCGACAGAGGAATATAAATAAAGAAAAACCTGAAGAATTAAATCTAGGGAAAACACACTAAGGACAGGGTAGAAGTCTTGCGACAGAGGAATATAAATAAAGAAAAACTTGAAGAATTAAATCTAGGGAAAACACACTAAGGACAGGGTAGAAGTCTTGCGACAGAGGAATATAAATAAAGAAGAAATTGAAGAATTAAATCTAGGGAAAACACACTAAGGACAGGGTAGAAGTCTTGCGACAGAGGAATATAAATAAAGAAAAACTTGAAGAATTAAATCTAGGGAAAACACACTAAGGACAGGGTAGAAGTCTTGCGACAGAGGAATATAAATAAAGAAGAAATTGAAGAATTAAATCTAGGGAAAACACACTAAGGACAGGGTAGAAGTCTTGCGACAGAGGAATATAAATAAAGAAGAAATTGAAGAATTAAATCTAGGGAAAACACACTAAGGACAGGGTAGAAGTCTTGCGACAGAGGAATATAAATAAAGAAAAACTTGAAGAATTAAATCTAGGGAAAACACACTAAGGACAGGGTAGAAGTCTTGCGACAGAGGAATATAAATAAAGAAGAAATTGAAGAATTAAATCTAGGGAAAACACACTAAGGACAGGGTAGAAGTCTTGCGACAGAGGAATATAAATAAAGAAAAATTGAAGAATTAAATCTAGGGAAAACACACTAAGGACAGGGTAGAAGTCTTGCGACAGAGGAATATAAATAAAGAAGAAATTGAAGAATTAAATCTAGGGAAAACACACTAAGGACAGGGTAGAAGTCTTGCGACAGAGGAATATAAATAAAGAAAAAATTGAAGAATTAAATCTAGGGAAAACACACTAAGGACAGGGTAGAAGTCTTGCGACAGAGGAATATAAATAAAGAAAAAATTGAAGAATTAAATCTAGGGAAAACACACTAAGGACAGGGTAGAAGTCTTGCGACAGAGGAATATAAATAAAGAAGAAATTGAAGAATTAAATCTAGGGAAAACACACTAAGGACAGGGTAGAAGTCTTGCGACAGAGGAATATAAATAAAGAAGAAATTGAAGAATTAAATCTAGGGAAAACACACTAAGGACAGGGTAGAAGTCTTGCGACAGAGGAATATAAATAAAGAAAAATTGAAGAATTAAATCTAGGGAAAACACACTAAGGACAGGGTAGAAGTCTTGCGACAGAGGAATATAAATAAAGAAAAACTTGAAGAATTAAATCTAGGGAAAACACACTAAGGACAGGGTAGAAGTCTTGCGACAGAGGAATATAAATAAAGAAAAATTGAAGAATTAAATCTAGGGAAAACACACTAAGGACAGGGTAGAAGTCTTGCGACAGAGGAATATAAATAAAGAAAAATTGAAGAATTAAATCTAGGGAAAACACACTAAGGACAGGGTAGAAGTCTTGCGACAGAGGAATATAAATAAAGAAAAACCTGAAGAATTAAATCTAGGGAAAACACACTAAGGACAGGGTAGAAGTCTTGCGACAGAGGAATATAAATAAAGAAAAAATTGAAGAATTAAATCTAGGGAAAACACACTAAGGACAGGGTAGAAGTCTTGCGACAGAGGAATATAAATAAAGAAAAATTGAAGAATTAAATCTAGGGAAAACACACTAAGGACAGGGTAGAAGTCTTGCGACAAGGAATATAAATAAAGAAAAAATTGAAGAATTAAATCTAGGGAAAACACACTAAGGACAGGGTAGAAGTCTTGCGACAGAGGAATATAAATAAAGAAAAAATTGAAGAATTAAATCTAGGGAAAACACACTAAAGACAGGGTAGAAGTCTTGCGACAGAGGAATATAAATAAAGAAAAAATTGAAGAATTAAATCTAGGGAAAACACACTAAGGACAGGGTAGAAGTCTTGCGACAGAGGAATATAAATAAAGAAAAATTGAAGAATTAAATCTAGGGAAAACACACTAAGGACAGGGTAGAAGTCTTGCGACAGAGGAATATAAAAAAAGAAAAACTTGAAGAATTAAATCTAGGGAAAACACACTAAGGACAGGGTAGAAGTCTTGCGACAGAGGAATATAAATAAAGAAAAATTGAAGAATTAAATCTAGGGAAAACACACTAAGGACAGGGTAGAAGTCTTGCGACAGAGGAATATAAATAAAGAAAAAATTGAAGAATTAAATCTAGGGAAAACACACTAAGGACAGGGTAGAAGTCTTGCGACAGAGGAATATAAATAAAGAAAAAATTGAAGAATTAAATCTAGGGAAAACACACTAAGGACAGGGTAGAAGTCTTGCGACAGAGGAATATAAATAAAGAAAAAATTGAAGAATTAAATCTAGGGAAAACACACTAAGGACAGGGTAGAAGTCTTGCGACAGAGGAATATAAATAAAAAAAAACTTGAAAAATTAAATCTAGGGAAAACACACTAAGGACAGGGTAGAAGTCTTGCGACAGAGGAATATAAATAAAGAAAGACCTGAAGAATTAAATCTAGGGAAAACACACTAAGGACAGGGTAGAAGTCTTGCGACAGAGGAATATAAATAAAGAAGAAATTGAAGAATTAAATCTAGGGGAAACACACTAAAGAATGGTAGATGTCTTGCGACAGAGGAATATAAATAATGAAGAAATTGAAGAATTAAATCTAGGGGAAACACACTAAAGACAGGGTAGAAGTCTTGCGACTTAGGAATATAAATAAAGAAGAAATTGAAGAATTAAATCTAGGGAAAACACACTAAGGACAGGGTAGAAGTCTTGCGACAGAGGAATATAAATAAAGAAAAAATTGTTGAATTAAATCTAGGGAAAACACACTAAGGACAGGGTAGAAGTCTTGCGACAGAGGAATATAAATAAAGAAAAACCTGAAGAATTAAATCTAGGGAAAACACACTAAGGACAGGGTAGAAGTCTTGCGACAGAGGAATATAAATAAAGAAAAAATTGAAGAATAAAATCTAGGGAAAACACACTAAGGACAGGGTAGAAGTCTTGCGACAGAGGAATATAAATAAAGAAGAAATTGAAGAATTAAATCTAGGGAAAACACGCTAAGGACAGAGTAGAAGTCTTGCGACAGAGGAATATAAATAAAGAAGAAATTGAAAAATTAAATCTAGGGAAAACACACTAAGGACAGGGTAGAAGTCTTGCGACAGAGGAATATAAATAAAGAAAAACTTGAAGAAATAAATCTAGGGAAAACACACTAAGGACAGGGTAGAAGTCTTGCGACAGAGGAATATAAATAAAGAAATTGAAGAATTAAATCTAGGGAAAACACACTAAGGACAGGGTAGAAGTCTTGCGACAGAAGAATATAAATAAAGAAAAAATTGAAGAATTAAATCTAGGGAAAACACACTAAGGACAGGGTAGAAGTCTTGCGACAAAGTAATATAAATAAAGAAAGACCTGAAGAATTAAATCTAGGGAAAACACACTAAAGACAGGGTAGAAGTCTTGCGACAGAGGAATATAAATAAAGAAGAAATTGAAGAATTAAATCTAGGGAAAACACACTAAGGACAGGGTAGAAGTCTTGTGACAGAGGAATATAAATAAAGAAAAAATTGAAGAATTAAATCTAGGGAAAACACACTAAGGACAGGGTAGAAGTCTTGCAACAGAGGAATATAAATAAAGAAAACCCTGAAGAATTAAATCTAGGGAAAACACACTAAGGACAGGGTAGAAGTCTTGCGACAGAGGAATATAAATAAAGAAAAAATTGAAGAATTAAATCTAGGGGAAACACACTAAAGACAGGGTAGAAGTCTTGCGACAGAGGAATATAAATAAAGAAAAAATTGAAGAATTAATTCTAGGGGAAACACACTAAAGACAGGGTAGAAGTCTTGCGACAGAGGAATATAAATAAAGAAGAAATTGAAGAATTAAATCTAGGGAAAACACACTAAGGACAGGGTAGAAGTCTTGCGACAGAGGAATATAAATAAAAAAAAACTTGAAGAATTAAATCTAGGGAAAACACACTAAGGACAGGGTAGAAGTCTTGCGACAGAGGAATATAAATAAAGAAAAACCTGAAGAATTAAATCTAGGGAAAACACACTAAGGACAGGGTAGAAGTCTTGCGACAGAGGAATATAAATAAAGAAAAAATTGAAGAATTAAATCTAGGGGAAACACACTAAAGACAGGGTAGAAGTCTTGCGACAGAGGAATATAAATAAAGAAGAAATTGAAGAATTAAATCTAGGGAAAACACACTAAGGACAGGGTAGAAGTCTTGCGACAGAGGAATATAAATGAAGAAGAAATTGAAGAATTAAATCTAGGGAAAACACACTAAGGACAGGGTAGAAGTCTTGCGACAGAGGAATATAAATGAAGAAGAAATTGAAGAATTAAATCTAGGGAAAACACACTAAGGACAGGGTAGAAGTCTTGCGACAGAGGAATATAAATAAAGAAAAACTTGAAGAATTAAATCAAGGGAAAACACACTAAGGACAGGGTAGAAGTCTTGCGACAGAGGAATATAAATAAAGAAGAAATTGAAGAATTAAATCTAGGGAAAACACACTAAGGACAGGGTAGAAGTCTTGCGACAGTGGAATATAAATAAAGAAGAAATTGAATTAAATCTAGGGAAAACCCACATAGGACAAGGTAGAAGTCTTGCGACAGAGGAATATAAATAAAGAAGAAATTGAAGAATTAAATCTAGGGAAAACACACATAGGACAGGGTAGAAGTCTTGCGACAGAGGAATATAAATAAAGAAGAAATTGAAGAATTAAATCTAGGGAAAACACACTAAGGACAGGGTAGAAGTCTTGCGACAGAGGAATATAAATAAAGAAAAACCTGAAGAATTAAATCTAGGGAAAACACACTAAGGACAGGGTAGAAGTCTTGCGACAGAGGAATATAAATAAAGAAAAACCTGAAGAATTAAATCTAGGGAAAACACACTAAGGACAGGGTAGAAGTCTTGCGACAGAGGAATATAAATAAAGAAAAACCTGAAGAATTAAATCTAGGGGAAACACACTAAGGACAGGGTAGAAGTCTTGCGACAGAGGAATATAAATAAAGAAAAACTTGAAGAATTAAATCTAGGGAAAACACACTGAGGACAGGGTAGAAGTCTTGCGACAGAGGAATATAAATAAAGAAAAACCTGAAGAATTAAATCTAGGGAAAACACACTGAGGACAGGGTAGAAGTCTTGCGACAGAGGAATATAAATAAAGAAAAACCTGAAGAATTAAATCTAGGGAAAACACACTGAGGACAGGGTAGAAGTCTTGCGACAGAGGAATATAAATAAAGAAAAACCTGAAGAATTAAATCGAGGGAAAACACACTGAGGACAGGGTAGAAGGCTTGCGACAGAGGAATATAAATAAAGAAAAACCTGAAGAATTAAATCTAGGGAAAACACACTAAGGACAGGGTAGAAGGCTTGCGACAGAGGAATATAAATAAAGAAAAACTTGAAGAATTAAATCTAGGGTAAACACACTAAAGACAGGGTAGAAGTCTTGCGACAGAGGAATATAAATAAAGAAAAACTTGAAGAATTAAATCTAGGGGAAACACACTAAGGACAGGGTAGAAGTCTTGCGACAGAGGAATATAAATAAAGAAAAACCTGAAGAATTAAATCTAGGGAAAACACACTAAGGACAGGGTAGAAGTCTTGCGACAGAGGAATATAAATAAAGAAGAAATTGAAGAATTAAATCTAGGGGAAACACACTAAAGACAGGGTAGAAGTCTTGCGACAGAAGAATATAAATAAAGAAAAACCTGAAGAATTAAATCTAGGGGAAACACACTAAAGACAGGGTAGAAGTCTTGCGACAGAGGAATATAAATAAAGAAAAACTTGAAGAATTAAATCTAGGTAAAACACACTAAGGACAGGGTAGAAGTCTTGCGACAGAGGAATATAAATAAAGAAAAACCTGAAGAATTAAATCTAGGGAAAACACACTAAGGACAGGGTAGAAGTCTTGCGACAGAGGAATATAAATAAAGAAAAAATTGAAGAATTAAATCTAGGGGAAACACACTAAAGACAGGGTAGAAGTCTTGCGACAGAGGAATATAAATAAAGAAAAAATTGAAGAATTAAATCTAGGGGAAACACACTAAAGACAGGGTAGAAGTCTTGCGACAGAGGAATATAAATAAAGAAAAACCTGAAGAATTAAATCTAGGGGAAACACACTAAGGACAGGGTAGAAGTCTTGCGACAGAGGAATATAAATAAAGAAAAACCTGAAGAATTAAATCTAGGGAAAGCACACTAAGGACAGGGTAGAAGTCTTGCGACAGAGGAATATAAATAAAGAAAACCCTGAAGAATTAAATCTAGGGGAAACACACTAAAGACAGGGTAGAAGTCTTGCGACAGAGGAATATAAATAGAGAAAAACTTGAAGAATTAAATCTAGGGAAAACACACTAAGGACAGGGTAGAAGTCTTGCGACAGAGGAATATAAATAAAGAAAAACCTGAAGAATTAAATCTAGGGGAAACACACTAAGGACAGGGTAGAAGTCTTGCGACAGAGGAATATAAATAGAGAAAAACCTGAAGAATTAAATCTAGGGAAAACACACTAAGGACAGGGTAGAAGTCTTGCGACAGAGGAATATAAATAAAGAAAAACCTGAAGAATTAAATCTAGGGAAAACACACTAAGGACAGGGTAGAAGTCTTGCGACAGAGGAATATAAATAAAGAAAAACCTGAAGAATTAAATCTAGGGAAAACACACTAAGGCCAGGGTAGAAGTCTTGCGACAGAGGAATATAAATAAAGAAAAAATTGAAGAATTAAATCTAGGGAAAACACACTAAGGCCAGGGTAGAAGTCTTGCGACAGAGGAATATAAATAAAGAAAAACCTGAAGAATTAAATCTAGGGAAAACACACTAAGGCCAGGGTAGAAGTCTTGCGACAGAGGAATATAAATAAAGAAAAACCTGAAGAATTAAATCTAGGGAAAACACACTAAGGACAGGGTAGAAGTCTTGCGACAGAGGAATATAAATAAAGAAAAACCTGAAGAATTAAATCTAGGGAAAACACACTAAGGACAGGGTAGAAGTCTTGCAACAGAGGAATATAAATAAAGAAAAACCTGAAGAATTAAATCTATGGAAAACACACTAAGGACAGGGTAGAAGTCTTGCGACAGAGGAATATAAATAAAGAAAAACCTGAAGAATTAAATCTAGGGAAAACACACTAAGGCCAGGGTAGAAGTCTTGCGACAGAGGAATATAAATAAAGAAAAACCTGAAGAATTAAATCTAGGGAAAACACACTAAGGACAGGGTAGAAGTCTTGCGACAGAGGAATATAAATAAAGAAAAAATTGAAGAATTAAATCTAGGGAAAACACACTAAGGCCAGGGTAGAAGTCTTGCGACAGAGGAATATAAATAAAGAAAAACCTGAAGAATTAAATCTAGGGAAAACACACTAAGGACAGGGTAGAAGTCTTGCGACAGAGGAATATAAATAAAGAAAAACCTGAAGAATTAAATCTAGGGAAAACACACTAAGGACAGGGTAGAAGTCTTGCGACAGAGGAATATAAATAAAGAAAAAATTGAAGAATTAAATCTAGGGAAAACACACTAAGGCCAGGGTAGAAGTCTTGCGACAGAGGAATATAAATAAAGAAAAAATTGAAGAATTAAATCTAGGGAAAACACACTAAGGACAGGGTAGAAGTCTTGCGACAGAGGAATATAAATAAAGAAAAACCTGAAGAATTAAATCTAGGGAAAACACACTAAGGCCAGGGTAGAAGTCTTGCGACAGAGGAATATAAATAAAGAAAAACCTGAAGAATTAAATCTAGGGAAAACACACTAAGGACAGGGTAGAAGTCTTGCGACAGAGGAATATAAATAAAGAAAAACCTGAAGAATTAAATCTAGGGAAAACACACTAAGGACAGGGTAGAAGTCTTGCGATAGAGGAATATAAATAAAGAAAAACCTGAAGAATTAAATCTAGGGAAAACACACTAAGGACAGGGTAGAAGTCTTGCGACAGAGGAATATAAGTAAAGAAAAACCTGAAGAATTAAATCTAGGGAAAACACACTAAGGACAGGGTAGAAGTCTTGCGACAGAGGAATATAAATAAAGAAAAACCTGAAGAATTAAATCTAGGGAAAACACACTAAGGACAGGGTAGAAGTCTTGCGACAGAGGAATATAAGTAAAGAAAAACCTGAAGAATTAAATCTAGGGAAAACACACTAAGGACAGGGTAGAAGTCTTGCGACAGAGGAATATAAATAAAGAAGAAATTGAAGAATTAAATCTAGGGAAAACACACTAAGGACAGGGTAGAAGTCTTGCGACAGAGGAATATAAATAAAGAAGAAATTGAAGAATTAAATCTAGGGAAAACACACTAAGGACAGGGTAGAAGTCTTTTGACAGAGGAATATAAATAAAGAAAAACCTGAAGAATTAAATCTAGGGAAAACACACTAAGGACAGGGTAGAAGTCTTGCGACAGAGGAATATAAATAAAGAAGAAATTTAAGAATTAAATCTAGGGAAAACACACTAAGGACAGGGTAGAAGTCTTGCGACAGAGGAATATAAATAAAGAAAAAATTGAAGAATTAAATCTAGGGAAAACACACTAAGGACAGGGTAGAAGTCTTGCGACAGAGGAATATAAATAAAGAAAAAATTGAAGAATTAAATCTAGGGAAAACACACTAAGGACAGGGTAGAAGTCTTGCGACAGAGGAATATAAATAAAGAAGAAATTGAAGAATTAAATCTAGGGAAAACACACTAAGGACAGGGTAGAAGTCTTGCGACAGAGGAATATAAATAAAGAAGAAATTGAAGAATTAAATCTAGGGAAAACACACTAAGGACAGGGTAGAAGTCTTGCGACAGAGGAATATAAATAAAAAAAACTTGAAGAATTAAATCTAGGGAAAACACACTAAGGACAAGGTAGAAGTCTTGCGACAGAGGAATATAAATAAAGAAGAAATTGAAGAATTAAATCTAGGGAAAACACACTAAGGACAGGGTAGAAGTCTTGCGACAGAGGAATATAAATAAAGAAGAAATTGAAGAATTAAATCTAGGGAAAACACACTAAGGACAGGGTAGAAGTCTTGCGACAGAGGAATATAAATAAAAAAAACTTGAAGAATTAAATCTAGGGAAAACACACTAAGGACAGGGTAGAAGTCTTGCGACAGAGGAATATAAATAAAGAAAAACCTGAAGAATTAAATCTAGGGAAAACACACTAAGGACAGGGTAGAAGTCTTGCGACAGAGGAATATAAATAAAAAAAAACTTGAAGAATTAAATCTAGGGAAAACACACTAAGGACAGGGTAGAAGTCTTGCGACAGAGGAGTATAAATAAAGAAAAACCTGAAGAATTAAATCTAGGGAAAACACACTAAGGACAGGGTAGAAGTCTTGCGACAGAGGAATATAAATAAAGAAAAAATTGAAGAATTAAATCTAGGGAAAACACACTAAGGACAGGGTAGAAGTCTTGCGACAGAGGAATATAAATAAAGAAAAAATTGAAGAATTAAATCTAGGGGAAACACACTAAAGACAGGGTAGAAGTCTTGCGACAGAGGAATATAAATAAAGAAAAAATTGAAGAATTAAATCTAGGGAAAACACACTAAGGACAGGGTAGAAGTCTTGCGACAGAGGAATATAAATAAAAAAAACTTGAATTAAATCTAGGGAAAACACACTAAAAACAGGGTAGAAGTCTTGCGACAGAGGAATATAAATAAAGAAAAAATTGAAGAATTAAATCTAGGGAAAACACACTAAGGACAGGGTAGAAGTCTTGCGACAGAGGAATATAAATAAAGAAAAACCTGAAGAATTAAATCTAGGGAAAACACACTAAGGACAGGGTAGAAGTCTTGCGACAGAGGAATATAAATAAAGAAAAAATTGAAGAATTAAATCTAGGGAAAACACACTAAGGACAGGGTAGAAGTCTTGCGACAGAGGAATATAAATAAAGAAAAAATTGAAGAATTAAATCTAGGGGAAACACACTAAAGACAGGGTAGAAGTCTTGCGACAGAGGAATATAAATAAAGAAAAAATTGAAGAATTAAATCTAGGGAAAACACACTAAGGACAGGGTAGAAGTCTTGCGACAGAGGAATATAAATAAAGAAAAAATTGAAGAATTAAATCTAGGGAAAACACACTAAGGACAGGGTAGAAGTCTTGCGACAGAGGAATATAAATAAAGAAAAAATTGAAGAATTAAATCTAGGGAAAACACACTAAGGACAGGGTAGAAGTCTTGCGACAAAGGAATATAAATAAAAAAAACTTGAATTAAATCTAGGGAAAACACACTAAAAACAGGGTAGAAGTCTTGCGACAGAGGAATATAAATAAAGAAAAAATTGAAGAATTAAATCTAGGGAAAACACACTAAAGACAGAGTAGATGTTTTGGGGCAAGGAGACAGATAAATAAAGGAAAAACTTGAAGAATTAAATCTAGGGAAAACACACTAAGGACAGGGTAGAAGTCTTGCGACAGAGGAATATAAATAAAGAAAAAATTGAAGAATTAAATCTAGGGAAAACACACTAAGGACAGGGTAGAAGTCTTGCGACAGAGGAATATAAATAAAAAAAAACTTGAAGAATTAAATCTAGGGAAAACACACTAAGGACAGGGTAGAAGTCTTGCGACAGAGGAATATAAATAAAGAAAAAATTGAAGAATTAAATCTAGGGGAAACACACTAAAGACAGGGTAGAAGTCTTGCGAGAGAGGAATATAAATAAAAAAAAAATTGAAGAATTAAATCTAGGGAAAACACATCAAGGACAGGGTAGAAGTCTTGCGACAGAGGAATATAAATAAAGAAAAAATTGAAGAATTAAATCTAGGGAAAACACACTAAGGACAGGGTAGAAGTCTTGCGACAGAGGAATATAAATAAAAAAAAACTTGAAGAATTAAATCTAGGGAAAACACACTAAGGACAGGGTAGAAGTCTTGCGACAGAGGAATATAAATAAAAAAAAAATTGAAGAATTAAATCTAGGGAAAACACACTAAGGACAGGGTAGAAGTCTTGCGACAGAGGAATATAAATAAAGAAAAAATTGAAGAATTAAATCTAGGGAAAACACACTAAGGACAGGGTAGAAGTCTTGCGACAGAGGAATATTAATAAAAAAAACTTGAAGAATTAAATCTAGGTAAAACACACTAAGGACAGGGTAGAAGTCTTGCGACAGAGGAATATAAATAAAAAAAAATTGAAGAATTAAATCTAGGGAAAACACACTAAGGACAGGGTAGAAGTCTTGCGACAGAGGAATATAAATAAAAAAAAATTGAAGAATTAAATCTAGGGAAAACACACTAAGGACAGGGTAGAAGTCTTGCGACAGAGGAATATAAATAAAAAAAACTTGAAGAATTAAATCTAGGGAAAACACACTAAGGACAGGGTAGAAGTTTCGCGACAGAGGAATATAAATAAAGAAAAAATTGAAGAATTAAATCTAGGGGAAACACACTAATGACAGGGTAGAAGTCTTGCGACAGAGGAATATAAATAAAAAAAAATTGAAGAATTAAATCTAGGGAAAACACACTAAGGACAGGGTAGAAGTCTTGCGACAGAGGAATATAAATAAAGAAAAAATTGAAGAATTAAATCTAGGGAAAACACACTAAGGACAGGGTAGAAGTCTTGCGACAGAGGAATATAAATAAAGAAAAAATTGAAGAATTAAATCTAGGGAAAACACACTAAAGACAGAGTAGATGTCTTGGGGCAAGGAGACAGATAAATAAAGGAAAAACTTGAAGAATTAAATCTAGGGAAAACAAACTAAGGACAGGGTAGAAGTCTTGCGACAGAGGAATATAAATAAAGAAAAAATTGAAGAATTAAATTTAGGAAAAACACACTTAGGACAGGGTAGAAGTCTTGCGACAGAGGAATATAAATAAAGAAAAAATTGAAGAATTAAATCTAGGGAAAACACACTAAGGACAGGGTAGAAGTCTTGCGACAAAGTAATATAAATAAAGAAAGACCTGAAGAATTAAATCTAGGGAAAACACACTAAAGACAGGGTAGAAGTCTTGCGACAGAGGAATATAAATAAAGAAGAAATTGAAGAATTAAATCTAGGGAAAACACACTAAGGACAGGGTAGAAGTCTTGTGACAGAGGAATATAAATAAAGAAAAAATTGAAGAATTAAATCTAGGGAAAACACACTAAGGACAGGGTAGAAGTCTTGCAACAGAGGAATATAAATAAAGAAAACCCTGAAGAATTAAATCTAGGGAAAACACACTAAGGACAGGGTAGAAGTCTTGCGACAGAGGAATATAAATAAAGAAAAAATTGAAGAATTAAATCTAGGGGAAACACACTAAAGACAGGGTAGAAGTCTTGCGACAGAGGAATATAAATAAAGAAAAAATTGAAGAATTAATTCTAGGGGAAACACACTAAAGACAGGGTAGAAGTCTTGCGACAGAGGAATATAAATAAAGAAGAAATTGAAGAATTAAATCTAGGGAAAACACACTAAGGACAGGGTAGAAGTCTTGCGACAGAGGAATATAAATAAAAAAAAACTTGAAGAATTAAATCTAGGGAAAACACACTAAGGACAGGGTAGAAGTCTTGCGACAGAGGAATATAAATAAAGAAAAACCTGAAGAATTAAATCTAGGGAAAACACACTAAGGACAGGGTAGAAGTCTTGCGACAGAGGAATATAAATAAAGAAAAAATTGAAGAATTAAATCTAGGGGAAACACACTAAGACAGGGTAGAAGTCTTGCGACAGAGGAATATAAATAAAGAAGAAATTGAAGAATTAAATCTAGGGAAAACACACTAAGGACAGGGTAGAAGTCTTGCGACAGAGGAATATAAATGAAGAAGAAATTGAAGAATTAAATCTAGGGAAAACACACTAAGGACAGGGTAGAAGTCTTGCGACAGAGGAATATAAATGAAGAAGAAATTGAAGAATTAAATCTAGGGAAAACACACTAAGGACAGGGTAGAAGTCTTGCGACAGAGGAATATAAATAAAGAAAAACTTGAAGAATTAAATCAAGGGAAAACACACTAAGGACAGGGTAGAAGTCTTGCGACAGAGGAATATAAATAAAGAAGAAATTGAAGAATTAAATCTAGGGAAAACACACTAAGGACAGGGTAGAAGTCTTGCGACAGTGGAATATAAATAAAGAAGAAATTGAATTAAATCTAGGGAAAACCCACATAGGACAAGGTAGAAGTCTTGCGACAGAGGAATATAAATAAAGAAGAAATTGAAGAATTAAATCTAGGGAAAACACACATAGGACAGGGTAGAAGTCTTGCGACAGAGGAATATAAATAAAGAAGAAATTGAAGAATTAAATCTAGGGAAAACACACTAAGGACAGGGTAGAAGTCTTGCGACAGAGGAATATAAATAAAGAAAAACCTGAAGAATTAAATCTAGGGAAAACACACTAAGGACAGGGTAGAAGTCTTGCGACAGAGGAATATAAATAAAGAAAAACCTGAAGAATTAAATCTAGGGAAAACACACTAAGGACAGGGTAGAAGTCTTGCGACAGAGGAATATAAATAAAGAAAAACCTGAAGAATTAAATCTAGGGGAAACACACTAAGGACAGGGTAGAAGTCTTGCGACAGAGGAATATAAATAAAGAAAAACTTGAAGAATTAAATCTAGGGAAAACACACTGAGGACAGGGTAGAAGTCTTGCGACAGAGGAATATAAATAAAGAAAAACCTGAAGAATTAAATCTAGGGAAAACACACTGAGGACAGGGTAGAAGTCTTGCGACAGAGGAATATAAATAAAGAAAAACCTGAAGAATTAAATCTAGGGAAAACACACTGAGGACAGGGTAGAAGTCTTGCGACAGAGGAATATAAATAAAGAAAAACCTGAAGAATTAAATCGAGGGAAAACACACTGAGGACAGGGTAGAAGGCTTGCGACAGAGGAATATAAATAAAGAAAAACCTGAAGAATTAAATCTAGGGAAAACACACTAAGGACAGGGTAGAAGGCTTGCGACAGAGGAATATAAATAAAGAAAAACTTGAAGAATTAAATCTAGGGTAAACACACTAAAGACAGGGTAGAAGTCTTGCGACAGAGGAATATAAATAAAGAAAAACTTGAAGAATTAAATCTAGGGGAAACACACTAAGGACAGGGTAGAAGTCTTGCGACAGAGGAATATAAATAAAGAAAAACCTGAAGAATTAAATCTAGGGAAAACACACTAAGGACAGGGTAGAAGTCTTGCGACAGAGGAATATAAATAAAGAAGAAATTGAAGAATTAAATCTAGGGGAAACACACTAAAGACAGGGTAGAAGTCTTGCGACAGAGGAATATAAATAAAGAAAAACCTGAAGAATTAAATCTAGGGGAAACACACTAAAGACAGGGTAGAAGTCTTGCGACAGAGGAATATAAATAAAGAAAAACTTGAAGAATTAAATCTAGGTAAAACACACTAAGGACAGGGTAGAAGTCTTGCGACAGAGGAATATAAATAAAGAAAAACCTGAAGAATTAAATCTAGGGAAAACACACTAAGGACAGGGTAGAAGTCTTGCGACAGAGGAATATAAATAAAGAAAAAATTGAAGAATTAAATCTAGGGGAAACACACTAAAGACAGGGTAGAAGTCTTGCGACAGAGGAATATAAATAAAGAAAAAATTGAAGAATTAAATCTAGGGGAAACACACTAAAGACAGGGTAGAAGTCTTGCGACAGAGGAATATAAATAAAGAAAAACCTGAAGAATTAAATCTAGGGGAAACACACTAAGGACAGGGTAGAAGTCTTGCGACAGAGGAATATAAATAAAGAAAAACCTGAAGAATTAAATCTAGGGAAAGCACACTAAGGACAGGGTAGAAGTCTTGCGACAGAGGAATATAAATAAAGAAAACCCTGAAGAATTAAATCTAGGGGAAACACACTAAAGACAGGGTAGAAGTCTTGCGACAGAGGAATATAAATAGAGAAAAACTTGAAGAATTAAATCTAGGGAAAACACACTAAGGACAGGGTAGAAGTCTTGCGACAGAGGAATATAAATAAAGAAAAACCTGAAGAATTAAATCTAGGGGAAACACACTAAGGACAGGGTAGAAGTCTTGCGACAGAGGAATATAAATAGAGAAAAACCTGAAGAATTAAATCTAGGGAAAACACACTAAGGACAGGGTAGAAGTCTTGCGACAGAGGAATATAAATAAAGAAAAACCTGAAGAATTAAATCTAGGGAAAACACACTAAGGACAGGGTAGAAGTCTTGCGACAGAGGAATATAAATAAAGAAAAACCTGAAGAATTAAATCTAGGGAAAACACACTAAGGCCAGGGTAGAAGTCTTGCGACAGAGGAATATAAATAAAGAAAAAATTGAAGAATTAAATCTAGGGAAAACACACTAAGGCCAGGGTAGAAGTCTTGCGACAGAGGAATATAAATAAAGAAAAACCTGAAGAATTAAATCTAGGGAAAACACACTAAGGCCAGGGTAGAAGTCTTGCGACAGAGGAATATAAATAAAGAAAAACCTGAAGAATTAAATCTAGGGAAAACACACTAAGGACAGGGTAGAAGTCTTGCGACAGAGGAATATAAATAAAGAAAAACCTGAAGAATTAAATCTAGGGAAAACACACTAAGGACAGGGTAGAAGTCTTGCAACAGAGGAATATAAATAAAGAAAAACCTGAAGAATTAAATCTATGGAAAACACACTAAGGACAGGGTAGAAGTCTTGCGACAGAGGAATATAAATAAAGAAAAACCTGAAGAATTAAATCTAGGGAAAACACACTAAGGCCAGGGTAGAAGTCTTGCGACAGAGGAATATAAATAAAGAAAAACCTGAAGAATTAAATCTAGGGAAAACACACTAAGGACAGGGTAGAAGTCTTGCGACAGAGGAATATAAATAAAGAAAAAATTGAAGAATTAAATCTAGGGAAAACACACTAAGGCCAGGGTAGAAGTCTTGCGACAGAGGAATATAAATAAAGAAAAACCTGAAGAATTAAATCTAGGGAAAACACACTAAGGACAGGGTAGAAGTCTTGCGACAGAGGAATATAAATAAAGAAAAACCTGAAGAATTAAATCTAGGGAAAACACACTAAGGACAGGGTAGAAGTCTTGCGACAGAGGAATATAAATAAAGAAAAAATTGAAGAATTAAATCTAGGGAAAACACACTAAGGCCAGGGTAGAAGTCTTGCGACAGAGGAATATAAATAAAGAAAAAATTGAAGAATTAAATCTAGGGAAAACACACTAAGGACAGGGTAGAAGTCTTGCGACAGAGGAATATAAATAAAGAAAAACCTGAAGAATTAAATCTAGGGAAAACACACTAAGGCCAGGGTAGAAGTCTTGCGACAGAGGAATATAAATAAAGAAAAACCTGAAGAATTAAATCTAGGGAAAACACACTAAGGACAGGGTAGAAGTCTTGCGACAGAGGAATATAAATAAAGAAAAACCTGAAGAATTAAATCTAGGGAAAACACACTAAGGACAGGGTAGAAGTCTTGCGATAGAGGAATATAAATAAAGAAAAACCTGAAGAATTAAATCTAGGGAAAACACACTAAGGACAGGGTAGAAGTCTTGCGACAGAGGAATATAAGTAAAGAAAAACCTGAAGAATTAAATCTAGGGAAAACACACTAAGGACAGGGTAGAAGTCTTGCGACAGAGGAATATAAATAAAGAAAAACCTGAAGAATTAAATCTAGGGAAAACACACTAAGGACAGGGTAGAAGTCTTGCGACAGAGGAATATAAGTAAAGAAAAACCTGAAGAATTAAATCTAGGGAAAACACACTAAGGACAGGGTAGAAGTCTTGCGACAGAGGAATATAAATAAAGAAGAAATTGAAGAATTAAATCTAGGGAAAACACACTAAGGACAGGGTAGAAGTCTTGCGACAGAGGAATATAAATAAAGAAGAAATTGAAGAATTAAATCTAGGGAAAACACACTAAGGACAGGGTAGAAGTCTTTTGACAGAGGAATATAAATAAAGAAAAACCTGAAGAATTAAATCTAGGGAAAACACACTAAGGACAGGGTAGAAGTCTTGCGACAGAGGAATATAAATAAAGAAGAAATTTAAGAATTAAATCTAGGGAAAACACACTAAGGACAGGGTAGAAGTCTTGCGACAGAGGAATATAAATAAAGAAAAAATTGAAGAATTAAATCTAGGGAAAACACACTAAGGACAGGGTAGAAGTCTTGCGACAGAGGAATATAAATAAAGAAAAAATTGAAGAATTAAATCTAGGGAAAACACACTAAGGACAGGGTAGAAGTCTTGCGACAGAGGAATATAAATAAAGAAGAAATTGAAGAATTAAATCTAGGGAAAACACACTAAGGACAGGGTAGAAGTCTTGCGACAGAGGAATATAAATAAAGAAGAAATTGAAGAATTAAATCTAGGGAAAACACACTAAGGACAGGGTAGAAGTCTTGCGACAGAGGAATATAAATAAAAAAAACTTGAAGAATTAAATCTAGGGAAAACACACTAAGGACAAGGTAGAAGTCTTGCGACAGAGGAATATAAATAAAGAAGAAATTGAAGAATTAAATCTAGGGAAAACACACTAAGGACAGGGTAGAAGTCTTGCGACAGAGGAATATAAATAAAGAAGAAATTGAAGAATTAAATCTAGGGAAAACACACTAAGGACAGGGTAGAAGTCTTGCGACAGAGGAATATAAATAAAAAAAACTTGAAGAATTAAATCTAGGGAAAACACACTAAGGACAGGGTAGAAGTCTTGCGACAGAGGAATATAAATAAAGAAAAACCTGAAGAATTAAATCTAGGGAAAACACACTAAGGACAGGGTAGAAGTCTTGCGACAGAGGAATATAAATAAAAAAAAACTTGAAGAATTAAATCTAGGGAAAACACACTAAGGACAGGGTAGAAGTCTTGCGACAGAGGAGTATAAATAAAGAAAAACCTGAAGAATTAAATCTAGGGAAAACACACTAAGGACAGGGTAGAAGTCTTGCGACAGAGGAATATAAATAAAGAAAAAATTGAAGAATTAAATCTAGGGAAAACACACTAAGGACAGGGTAGAAGTCTTGCGACAGAGGAATATAAATAAAGAAAAAATTGAAGAATTAAATCTAGGGGAAACACACTAAAGACAGGGTAGAAGTCTTGCGACAGAGGAATATAAATAAAGAAAAAATTGAAGAATTAAATCTAGGGAAAACACACTAAGGACAGGGTAGAAGTCTTGCGACAGAGGAATATAAATAAAAAAAACTTGAATTAAATCTAGGGAAAACACACTAAAAACAGGGTAGAAGTCTTGCGACAGAGGAATATAAATAAAGAAAAAATTGAAGAATTAAATCTAGGGAAAACACACTAAGGACAGGGTAGAAGTCTTGCGACAGAGGAATATAAATAAAGAAAAACCTGAAGAATTAAATCTAGGGAAAACACACTAAGGACAGGGTAGAAGTCTTGCGACAGAGGAATATAAATAAAGAAAAAATTGAAGAATTAAATCTAGGGAAAACACACTAAGGACAGGGTAGAAGTCTTGCGACAGAGGAATATAAATAAAGAAAAAATTGAAGAATTAAATCTAGGGGAAACACACTAAAGACAGGGTAGAAGTCTTGCGACAGAGGAATATAAATAAAGAAAAAATTGAAGAATTAAATCTAGGGAAAACACACTAAGGACAGGGTAGAAGTCTTGCGACAGAGGAATATAAATAAAGAAAAAATTGAAGAATTAAATCTAGGGAAAACACACTAAGGACAGGGTAGAAGTCTTGCGACAGAGGAATATAAATAAAGAAAAAATTGAAGAATTAAATCTAGGGAAAACACACTAAGGACAGGGTAGAAGTCTTGCGACAAAGGAATATAAATAAAAAAAACTTGAATTAAATCTAGGGAAAACACACTAAAAACAGGGTAGAAGTCTTGCGACAGAGGAATATAAATAAAGAAAAAATTGAAGAATTAAATCTAGGGAAAACACACTAAAGACAGAGTAGATGTTTTGGGGCAAGGAGACAGATAAATAAAGGAAAAACTTGAAGAATTAAATCTAGGGAAAACACACTAAGGACAGGGTAGAAGTCTTGCGACAGAGGAATATAAATAAAGAAAAAATTGAAGAATTAAATCTAGGGAAAACACACTAAGGACAGGGTAGAAGTCTTGCGACAGAGGAATATAAATAAAAAAAAACTTGAAGAATTAAATCTAGGGAAAACACACTAAGGACAGGGTAGAAGTCTTGCGACAGAGGAATATAAATAAAGAAAAAATTGAAGAATTAAATCTAGGGGAAACACACTAAAGACAGGGTAGAAGTCTTGCGAGAGAGGAATATAAATAAAAAAAAAATTGAAGAATTAAATCTAGGGAAAACACATCAAGGACAGGGTAGAAGTCTTGCGACAGAGGAATATAAATAAAGAAAAAATTGAAGAATTAAATCTAGGGAAAACACACTAAGGACAGGGTAGAAGTCTTGCGACAGAGGAATATAAATAAAAAAAAACTTGAAGAATTAAATCTAGGGAAAACACACTAAGGACAGGGTAGAAGTCTTGCGACAGAGGAATATAAATAAAAAAAAAATTGAAGAATTAAATCTAGGGAAAACACACTAAGGACAGGGTAGAAGTCTTGCGACAGAGGAATATAAATAAAGAAAAAATTGAAGAATTAAATCTAGGGAAAACACACTAAGGACAGGGTAGAAGTCTTGCGACAGAGGAATATTAATAAAAAAAACTTGAAGAATTAAATCTAGGTAAAACACACTAAGGACAGGGTAGAAGTCTTGCGACAGAGGAATATAAATAAAAAAAAATTGAAGAATTAAATCTAGGGAAAACACACTAAGGACAGGGTAGAAGTCTTGCGACAGAGGAATATAAATAAAAAAAAATTGAAGAATTAAATCTAGGGAAAACACACTAAGGACAGGGTAGAAGTCTTGCGACAGAGGAATATAAATAAAAAAAACTTGAAGAATTAAATCTAGGGAAAACACACTAAGGACAGGGTAGAAGTTTCGCGACAGAGGAATATAAATAAAGAAAAAATTGAAGAATTAAATCTAGGGGAAACACACTAATGACAGGGTAGAAGTCTTGCGACAGAGGAATATAAATAAAAAAAAATTGAAGAATTAAATCTAGGGAAAACACACTAAGGACAGGGTAGAAGTCTTGCGACAGAGGAATA
>NC_090727.1:79236346-79247221 GCF_036898095.1 Palaemon carinicauda | reverse complement strand
ATTCTAGGGAATTTGGAAAGCTTAATATGATTTATTTCAATCTCAAATGTATTTAAAAAAAATTATTAATTTGAGATGAGAATGAAAAATATTAAGTTTTTATTCATTTGAATTTCAAACAGTATTTTAAAAATTTTACTAATTTATGACGTGGATCCTGCTTTTCTAACCGAGTTGCATCTTGTCGAGAAATATTAATAATAATAATACTAATAATAATAATAATAATATCGTGGTAGGAGACCCTCTTTTAGGCAGGTTGAGTTAAAAGTAATGGCTGCATCGGCAGAGTTTATTTTCTTATAAAAAAATTGGATAAGAAAATAAACTCTGCCGATGCAGCCATTACTTTTAACTCAACCTGTAATAATAATAATAATAATATAAATAATAATAATAATAATAATAATAATAATAATAATAATGGACATCATCTACAGTGTATACAAAATTTGACTGAAATTACATCAACCGATTATTAAGTGTTATGACAATCGAAGAATACAGAATACCAGACCAACAATTAGACAGAGATACAAACAGACCAACAAGAGATACCCTCTCATGCTCAGCTATGCTCGACTGTTCCCCTTTGAAAAAAGTTTGACTGGAATGTCTTTAACGAAGCAAGAGCTACGATGTCAATCTAGTTGGTGCTGACATTGATGAATGAACACTGGCATGTGAAGGACTGATGTCTCTTCAAGCACAGCTATGCATGGCGGTGAATATCTGTGAGAATTTTGGCCTATCAACAGTGCAATAAAGGTTGCAATAAGGGAGTTATGAACAAAACTGATGGAGATAAGGACAGAGGGATAGAGATAACAGGCCGACGAAAAAATAAGCAATAACAAGTCACAAATATGGCCAAACCTATAACAGTGTAATAAAGGTTGCAATAAGGTAAGTATGAAGGAAACTGACGAAGATAAGGCCAGACGGATGGAGATAACAGCCCATGAAAAAATAAGCGCAAACAAGAAGTAATAAATACGGGATAAATACGACCTAACAAGTAATAAATACGGGGTAAATAAGATTCTTCAACAGTGCAATAAGGGTTGCAATAAGGTAGGTAAGAACGAAATACTAACGAAGAAAAGGACAGAAGAACGGAGATAACCACCCAACGAAAAAATAAGGGTTAACAAGTAATAAATACGGACTAAATATGACCCTTTAACAATGCAATAAGGGTTGCAATAAGGTAGGTATGAACAAAACAGACGGAAATAAGGATAGACGGACGGAGAAAAGAGACCTTCGAAAAAAATAAGATTAACATGTAATAGAGTAACACTTTACTGAACACAGAATGATCAGTAATTATGAGATATTTCTAAATCGGATTAAAAAATACAAACCGAAATTACTGATAAATATAGCGACTGAAATTTAAATAAATAAAAATAAATACCAGAGACCATTTTCAAACTCTACAAAAGTCTTATCAAAGCAACACAACCATTTATTCTCTCTCTCTCTCTCTCTCTCTCTCTCTCTCTCCTCTCTCCTCTCTCTCTCCTCTCTCTCTCTCCTCTCGCTCTCCTCTCTCTCTCTCTCTCCTCTCTCTAAGGTGGGCGGCAGAGAAGCAAACATAAACACAAATTCCAAAAGGAACCGAATATTGTCATTCCTGCTCTTGTTCCAATTCTTGCTGGAATTCCGTTTCCATTCCAACATACATATAAAAAAAAGTCTTAAATTTCCTTAACAAATATCATGGAATTTCTATAAACCAACGAGAGAGAGAGAGAGAGAGAGAGAGAGAGAGAGAGAGGAGAGAGAGGAGAGGAGAGAGAGAGAGAGATCATTCCCGTGTCAATAACCTGCAATTGTTAAAGGGAAGTATATACCGAGAACATCATCAGCTGCACAATATGAAATACGTTAAACGGCTATCATAAAATGCAAAAAAACACAGGCACAAAACAATTCGAACCAAGAGATAAAAAAAATGTGTAAATAAATATATAGATACATAGATAGATAGAAAGAAATAAAGAAAGATATATAGATAGATAAATAGATAGATGTATATACAACTAACACAACAACAACAAAAAAAGCTATTTCCAGCCCATTGTAGGACAAATGCCTCAGACGTGTCCTTATTCATGTCCGGCCCTTGGCCTGTTAATTATCGCCCCGCTGGCTACTGCAGATTGGTGATGGTAGGAAACTCATGACTGGTCATTCACACCAAACAAACCTAGTATAGGTGGCCGTGACTAGTACGGCTTTGCTAATCATTGACAATGTACAAAACCTTTCTCTATGTCAAGGTATCCCCAATAGGAAGGTGTATGTATGTATGTATGTATGTATGTATGTATGTATGTATGTATGTATATATATATATATATATATATATATATATATATATATATATATACATAAATGTGAATATAATTATACATACATATATATATATATATATATATATATATATATATATATATATATATATATGATATATACATACCCTAATCATGAAACAAACTCAATACCACAATCAAATCAAATAGATTCTTTGGACGTTGAAAAGATTTTAGTCAATTACTGATCTTCATTTACCATGTTATTTCAATTTTATTTCTACTTCAGCCTTATTGGATGTGTTGACACAGGTCCAGGTGAGAAACAGGGATATAACTAAATGTCGTGAAGAGACCTGTACGTAAACAAAGAGAGCTCCTGACTTGGATGTGATTTAAGTGAGATATAGCTGTTATTTTGCTTTTATAATTGCTGTGCATGTGCATTGAAGTGCCGGGATTGAGTGGCAATAGTGATTTGTGGAGTGCTATTTGTTCTTTGTGCGTTTTATGAGTCAAAGAAAACTTCACTGCCATACTCCCTTTTCGATTTTTTCCCCCGGTTGCCATGGTAACCGAGTTGTTTACTGCTGCTCAATATCGCACCTAAAGCCCATTTTCAAATATAAATATTCATAGAAAACGTACAGAAATAATATTTCTCACTCCTAAGCGTAGTAGTCTCACAAAATGGATGCCCTCGATAGAATAGCTGAGGTGAAGGATTTAGAAGATGGTGATATCAAGAAAATGAATAAGTCTGAATTAATTAAAGCTTTGAAGACTGCAATCGCCCATATCAATGAGGAACCAAAACCTGAACTTACCTCTCTGACAGGCTTGGTGGATGATGCTATGCAGAGAATCCCAGACAGAGAAGCAGATGGAATGCCAAAACAATGCATCAACGACATTGTCACTGCTGTTGTTCACGCATTAGGCCCCCCTTATTCTTTTCAACAAGCAAACAGAGACAGAGAAAATGAAAAGAACATACAGGGGAATGCATATAATCATGATGCTCTTGAGCAGTACTCCAGGAAGGAAAATATTAGAATTCATGGTGTCCCTGAAGATAGAGAAGAAGATACAACCACACTAGCTGTGAACATCATGAATGAGGCTGTTAAAACCTGAAGACGATAGGGAACCACCTGTGAAAACCTTCACACGAGCAGATATAAGTATTGCCCACCGGTTGCCAAGCAGAGGAGCGACCAAACCAATTATTGTAAGGTTTGTAAGGCGCGAAGACAAGCTTTTACTTATGAAAAACAAAAGCGGACTGCGTAGACGCCAAGGACCGAAAGTTTTCATCACGGATGATCTTACACCCCTTCGAAACAAAATGCTACAAGCCCTTAAAAATGACGAAGGAATTGCTCGGGCATACAGTTTGGATGGTACAATTTTTGCTGTAGAAAAAAATGCAAGTGGAGGGGACGGTAGAAGAGTTAGGGTAAATTCCCCTGAGGATCTTTATAAGATAGGATGGAAAGAAGATAAGATGAACAGTCACGGCCTAACTCTACAGTTTACATAGGATAAGTGCGACCCCTTCATAAATGGAACGGATACGGAAACGAGACAGGACAGTGGAAATGGAATTGATAGCAACAAAGATAACTTGGATAAAAGCTATGCAAAATATAAGTCATTCTCTGAGCTGAAGATAGCTAGTTTGAATGTTAATGGACTACACAATAAAGCCAAATTTGGTATACTTGAGATATTTATACAAGATTTTGATTTTATTTGTTTATCTGAAACTAAATGCCATTATATCGACGATGACTTGTTTCCTGGGTACTCGCATTTTATTAAGAAAAAAAAATGATATTACACTTCCGTATGGAGGTATACATGGAATCTGTATGTTGATTAGAAGAGATAGGGAAAATAGTGTAACATTGATCGAAGACACAGTGTCTGATTCCTTATTATGTGTAAGATTTCATTGTAGGGAAACACAGAATGATATTATTATTTGTGCTTTGTATATTCCACACGAGGGATCACCTTATTGTTCATCTAATATCTTTGATGTTATTGCTGATGATCTTATGAACTTGAATGTAAAATATGAGTTACCAATTATATTAGCTGGTGATTTTAACTCAAGAACAGGCTTACTTAATGACTTTATAGATGACGACCCTTTACAAAATATCGATTTAAATGATTTTATTGATGAATGTCTGTTTAGCTCCAAAAGGGAATTAGAAACCCTTGGTCTTAGCACAGATCGCTATAACAGTGATGTTATTACTAATAACCATGGTCGTAACTTAATTGAACTGTGTAAAATGCTTGACGTTAAGGTAGTTAACGGGAGGTTTGGGGGGGACAGTGGCGTGGGGGATTTCACTTGTTTCACAGCTAATGGTAAAAGTTGTATTGACTATTTTATTGTTTCTCCTAAACTTATGAGTAGTATTACGGATTTTAATGTTGAGCAATATGACAGGTGTCTGTCCGATACTCACTCGGCCCTCTCTATGGTATTACGGTTGGAAGAGACTTGTAATATGAGACCACCGGAAATACAGGAGGAGGAAAATTTAGATTTAGATAGTAAGGAAACCTATGATATGAATAATTCTGAATATGAAGAACTTAAAACAAAATGGACAAATGACATAAAAAATGAGTATATGGAAGCATTCAGTACTAGAGATATTAACTTATTAGACCAGAAATTAGATTCACTGAACCCTTTGAATGTAACCCAGAATATTATGGATGATATTGTAAAAGATTTAGGAAAATTATATATTGACCCTGCTAAACACATTGGAATTTGTAAAAAAGTTTATCAAAATAAGTCTAAAACTGGGGATTGCAAAAAGGTTAGCAAACCATGGTTTGACAAAGACTGTTCTAGTAAAAGAACTGAATATATGAAAGTAAAAAACAGGCTTAAGAAAATCAAAACAAATGAAGCTAGAAACGAACTGAAAGCTAGAGCTAAAACATATAAGAGAATAATTAATAAAGCTAAGAAATCTTTCAGAAAAAAATTTCATAGAAATGTTAGAAATCTGAGAAAAAGTAGTAGTAAGGATTATTGGGATTTGTTAAAGAATACTGATAAGAGTGAGCTGATTTGTAAAATTGCACTTAAAACATTTCGAGATTATTTTGCTAAACTCAGTCGAGGTAATGTTGAACCTAATGATAGTGAACACCCTGATAATTTCGACCCAAGCATTATTAACCAGTTAGTTAACGAAGAATTAAATAGAGTTTTTTACAGTAGATGAGATACAAATTCAAATAAGAAAACTTAAGAGTAGAAAAGCATGTGGTATTGATAATATCATAAATGAGTTCCTTAAAAATTGCCCTCATGATATGCTAAATGTTATATGCAAAATTTTTAACATTGTGTTGATCTCCTCAGTTGTTCCATATTATTGGTGTATAGGGATAATAAAACCCATATTTAAGAAAAAAGGATCCCCTGACGACCCAGATAACTATAGGGGTATCACACTACTGAGCTGTGTAGCGAAGCTTTTTACCGCTTGTGTCAATAAAAGGTTGACTGATTATATTGACAGCACTGGTCAACTTGGTGAAGAGCAGGCTGGTTTCAGGGAGGGATATAGTACTCTAGATCATATTTTTGTATTGCATTCACTTGTTAATTTCTATCTCCATCGAAAAAAGAGAATATACTGTTTGTTCGTTGATTACAGAAAAGCATTCGATTTGGTTGACAGGTCGTCCTTGTGGGGAAAAGTAATCTCACATGGCATTAATGGTAATGTTATGGCTGTCATATATAATATGTATAATAATGCAAAATCATGTGTAAAGCAGAATCACAAAATTTCTAACTTTTTCGAATGTAACATAGGTGTAAGACAAGGTGAGAATCTTTCCCCATTACTTTTTGCCATCTACCTAAATGATTTCGAGTCTTTCCTTAGCGGGGGGTATAATGGGATGGATATGTGTTCAAGGGAAATAAATGAAAAATTAAGTAGTATTGATATAGAAATGTTCTTGCGTATTTATGTTTTACTTTATGCTGATGATACTATTGTAATGGCTGAATCCCCAAAGGAATTACAAAACGCCTTAAACAAAGTAAAAGAATATTGTGATACTTGGAAACTTCAAATTAATGTTTCAAAAACTAAAGTAGTTGTATTTTCTAGAGGAAAAGTTAGAAATGTCCCGAATTTTAAATATGGTGAGGAGAGCATCGAAATTGTAGATGATTATATTTACCTTGGTACTACGTTCAATTATAATGGTAAAATGGATAAAGCTATTAAGAAACAAGTCATTCAAGCACGTAGAGCATTATTTAGTATGTTAATTAAATGTAAAAAACTTGAATTACCCATTGATATCAACTGTGATCTATTCGATGCTCTAGTTGTACCAATTTTGACTTACGGTTGTGAAATATGGGGTTACCACAAACTAGATCATGTTGAAGCATTTCACAAGAAGTTCATGAAAAATCAGCTCTGTGTGAACAAGGCGAACAGCAAACTGCATGGTATATGGGGATCTTGGCAGATTCAAAATTGAAATATCTATTTGCAAACGGATGATTGGATTTTGGTTGAGAATTGTAAAATCAAAGGCGTCTAAATTGTCAAATGTTTTTTATCGTTTTCTTAGAATTCTATACGAGTCGAATGAGTATAAGTCTAGTTGGATCCATAAAATTAAAACTATCCTTGATTCATGTGGTATGTCAAATATATGGGAGCATCCAGAAAATTTCAATCACACGTGGATAATAAATAGCCTAGAAATGAAACTCAAAGATATAGAGAGACAACAGTGGTATGCAGAAGTAGAAAGAAATATATTGTGTAGTAATTATAAACTTTTTAAGACAGAAATTTGGCCAAGAAAAGTATATTATAAATTTAGATATTCCAGAAAGAATTGCCCTTAGTAAATATAGGTGTGGTACCCACAAACTTCCTGTAGCAACTGAAAGATATTCTAGGCAAGAAAATCAGCACTCTTGCACACTATGCAACGGCATTGAAGTTGGGGATGAATACCATTATGTTTTAGTTTGTCCTGTGATTAGAGAAATAAGAGAGAGATACCTAAAGCCCTACTATTGTAGAAGACCTACCACTTTTAAATTCAGTCTGCTCCTCAATACAAGTAATGCTAGAGAACTGAAAAGACTTGCAAGGTTTGTTAACCTTATAATGTCTTTATTTTAGATTTAGTACTTTCTAGGATTTTCATTATTCTGGTATTATTTTTCAATGTATGTACTTTCCTTTGTCAGAATACCTTTCATGCGTTAATTATGTACTTACTGAATATATGTGTACATAAATATAGTTGTAATCTATTGGTCTCTTCTTTTTGTAGTTTTTGTGTAAAATATATATATCTGTGTAATTTTGTAATTCTCATACTCCGGAAGGGGTCGATAGAATAAAATTTGCCTTTGCCTTTGCCTTGCCTTTGCCATTGAAAGGTATTTCTATGTCTTGTTTAGAGAGTTATACCAACAATATTTCCCAAGTTCTGAAAGATATGGAAATATATCTATTTGTGTGGAGCCAAAGACAATCGCATGGGATCAGAACACCAGTGGGAGGATATGGTCGTGTTTCAGTGATGGATATGAATTTATTTGGCGTTAAAAGGTCCCGTATTTGTTATATAGAAATGGGTTTTTAGCTTTGAGAGAAAGAGAGAGAGAGAGAGAGGAGAGAGAGAGAGAGAGAGAGGAGAGAGAGAGAGGAGAGAGAGAGAGAGAGAGAGAGAGAGAGAGAGAGAGAGAGAGAGAACGGTTGGTCTTTCAATTCTTTTCTTTATACAATCGATATTAGTTCACAAAACGTTTAACTGGGCTCCAAAAGCACTGGAAGATTGGAAAACCCAGCCATACAGGGCTGAAGACTGGAAAAGTTTTGATTTAAAAGCTTAGGAGAGAGACGACTGCCGAAATCTAACGGAACCCCCCATTCCGTCAATAGGCGTAGGAGTAGATGATGATGATGATGATGATGAATACATACATACATATATATATATATATATATATATATATATATATATATATATATATATATATATATATATATATATATATATATATATATATATATAATATATATATATATATATATATATATATATATATATATATATATATATATTACAGAGGTAAAAACAACTTCCAAGAATGAACTGAATAAACATCCAATACAAAAAAACCTCATCCCTTTGAAGACTAAAATATCACCGAGAGAGACTAAACCATCCAAAGATTAACGAATATGATTTCCATGTATCCTCAATTTTCTTTACAGGATGATAAACTACATTCAGTGATATTCTTGTTTACCCCATTTACGTTGTGATTATAAAAAATAAACAACTCCATACGCTTATTCATGCTAAGTAGGGCATGAATAACTAGTTTTTTCAGTAGTTAGAGTGCATGAAATATATATTTTGTAATTCGAATCCATTAGCATTATATGAAATTTTTCCATTTCATCCAAAAGCTTTTAATAAGGTCAACAAAAAATATCATGTTGGAAAAAATTAATCAAATAGATGGGACATAATTCAAGCAATGAATATATATAATTGGAATATATAGCTAGAATGTTTGTTATCTTTTAATTTGATTATAACATTTGAATATAATCAAAAGCTTACTCCTCTTATCTTAAAAGAAATCGTTTACCAAAAGTATTTGTTATTATTATAATAACTATAACATTTGAATATCAAATATTATGCCTATCTTAAAACAAATCATTAATAATAGACAGAAAATCATAAATTATAAAAATGTTGTAGCTATATACACATATCATGGACAGAAATGGAGCGGTCTGCAAGGACTAGATTAGATCTTCTGCCTAACCTAATTTCTGACATTTCCGGATTAACCGCGTACCTTTCCCTTATTGTGAATGGCAATGCTTAGAGAGAGAGAGAGAGAGAGAGAGAGAGAGAGAGAGAGAGAGGAGAGAGAGAGAGAGAGAGAGAGAGAGAGAGTCTTAGCTTTTTTGGAAACTCGTGATATATATATATATAATATATATATATATATTATATATATATATATATATATATATATATATATATATATATATATATAGATATATATAAATAGATATAAATATATATATATATATATATATATATATATATATATATATATATTATATATATATATATAATATAATATATATATATATATATAGATAGATATATAAAATTATAAATATATATATATATATATATATATATATATATAATATATATATATATATATATAATTATAAATAAACATATATATATATATATATAATATATATATATATATATATATATATATATATATATATATATATATATATATATATAAATCTCTCAGGTCAAGCTCAGCTCCACCCATCCCTCGGATTTGAGGAAGAGGGAGTAGTTATACCCTGGTGAGAAGGGATGAGTCTGTGCTTATATTTTTCTAACTAATCATCCGTTACTTTTGACGGGTGGCATACACTTGTATAACAGAAAAACTAAACGCATCTCTTAATAAAATTGGAACATAAATTAGAAAAAAAAATGAAACGGGACAAGAAGAATCTCCAGACGCTAAACTATAAATTACTGATCTGAAATGACAAGATGCGTCACAATTTTATGCTAACGATTATCAATTATAGATATATATAAATATAAATATATGCACACACACACACACACATATATATATATATATATATATATATATATATATATATATATATATATATATATATATGTATATATATATATATATATATATATATATATATATATATATATATATATATATATATATATATATATATAGTGGAAGAAACAAAAAAAATCCTTTCCTTGAATATACTCGACCTATTCAAACCCCGCCGATCGAGTAGTTAATCGACATATTTGCGCTATTTAGTATAACGGGGTCGAAGACGATATGAAATCAAATCAGGGAATAAGGGAGTGGAGATATAAAAGTCTACGCTCATTCGATTATAATGCAACAACAATTGGATCTGAAAGGCCTCCTATAAAATCTACGGTAAAAAGTAGCCACATTTCACTTACTATCGTCCAGGTTCGGTCCTTTAATTATAATGCAGCAGTTGCTAGATATGAAAATCCAGCCTAAAGTCTACGGTCGATGGTAGCCATATTTCACTTAAAATTGTCTCTGTTCTGTCCTTCACTTACGATGCAGCAGTAATTGGATTTAAAAGTCCAGATATAAAGTCTACGCTAGATAGTTGCCACATTTCTCTTACTACAGTCTCTGTTCGGTCCATCAATTATAATGCATCAGCGATTGGATCTGTAGGAGTCCAGATATCATGTCTACGATTGACATTAGCCCATTTTCACTAACACCTGTCGTTGTTCAGTCATTTATAATGCCTATCAGTACTTGGCTTAGGTTTAAGTTTTCTTGTTTGAGTATATATTTAAGTATAATTTTCTATTATACCCTTCTAGTTTTTATTTCAAATGGTATATAAGGACAAAGGATATCTCTTAATTTACC
>NC_090727.1:79221346-79226346 GCF_036898095.1 Palaemon carinicauda | reverse complement strand
TTTAACGTGTTGCTCATTTATAAGATTTTAAGTATATTAATATGATATCGTTTCTCATATCACAGTCTTTGGACTCTCTCTCTCTCTCTCTCTCTCTCTCTCTCTCTCTCTCTCTCTCTCTCTCTCTCTCTCTCTCTCTCTCTCTCTCTCTCTACTTTACTTTTACTTACTTTTAGAGGTTTATTTCTCGCCCTCCATCAAACACTAAAGGTCTGTTCAGGCGGGCCTTGGTGTGTGAAAAAATAATTTCTTTCCAGGTAACATTCTGCTCTGTATCGTTATCAGTTATTTCGCTAGCATTTGTATTCAGGCTTAATAGTTTTCAGGTCACTATTATAACACTTTCTAAAAAGATAAGTCTTCAGGTTTTTCTTGAAGGCTGCCACATTATTGCTATTCTTGACATCGAGTGGAAGGTCGTTAAAGAGTCTCGGTGCAGCATAACTGAACGTTCTTCCTCCTATTGCATGATTCACACTAATTTCGAATAGTCTATGTGGGTCATCTGCATGTCTAACTCTTACAACGGCGCTGGTAGCTTCAGGGTAGGGGACCAAGCAATCACGAAGATATTTAGGCTTATCACTTGTAAGTGCTTTGTGAGTCACCAAGCAAATTTTAAATTCAATTCTAGCCTTAACAGGTAACCAATGTAGATCGATCAGTGCAGGAGTTATTCTCTCCCGAAATTTAATGCCTTTCATCAGTCTAGCCGCCCGGTTTTGCACATTTTGAAGCTTCCTTAGTAGTGTATTGGGCAATTTGTAGTACAGAGAATTGCAATAATCAAGCCTTGATATTACATGACTCATCACTAAAATTTTTGTACTGCCCTCTGTTAAATATTTTCTAATAAATGCTATGTTTCTCAGGTGATAGTTACACACTTTCACTGTGTTCACAATTTTTCCTTCATTGACAAATTACAGTCTATCAGTACAACCCAAATTTTTCACAATAGGCACAATCCCAACATCAGCATCACCAATTTTTATACTTTGAATTAACTGGTAATTCTTCAAAGCCACCTTTGTGCCAAAGAACATGCATTCTGTTTTATCATCATTTAATTTGAGCTTTTCCTCTGCATCCATGTTTTTATTTCAGTCATTATCTCATCAATTTTCTTCCCTGTATCTTGTGTTGTTGAAATTGAGAGGTAAAACTGAGTATCATCTGCATACAGTTTAAAACCCACTTTTTGTTTTTTCAAGATGTGTAATAGCTCGATAGTATATATGTTAAACAAGATAGGGCCCAGGACACTACCTTGTGGTACACACCCTTCATAAGAATTCTCTCATTGGATCGGTTTCCAGAAACTTCTACAATAGTCTTCCTGTTCACTAAGTAACTTCGCAAATATTTCAGTGCTTCCTGAGTCACTCCAATAGACTTTAAGTCGTCAAATAAGTACTCGTGCACAACAGTGTCAAAAGCAGCACTAAGATCTAACATAATTAAAATTCCACACTTTCCCCCATCAAGAAGACCTATCATATCATTCATTATTGAGCACAAAGTAGTTTCTGTAAAATGATTAGCTCTGTAGGCCGATTGATTTTCCGGGAATACCTCTAACTCGTCAATATGCGCCCATAATTGCTCACTTATGACTTTTTCAATAAGCTTTGACATGTAGGATAAATTTGAAATGGGCCTATAGGAATTTAGCTCGTTTACATCACCTTTCCCTTTGTAAATTGGTTTGATCAACGCAGTTTTTTCACAGCTAGGAAAACAGGATTGTGGTATACTTAGGTTAATTATGTTCAGGTAAATATTATATACGACTTGTTTGTTTGGAGCTTCACTTATTGAACTGTTTGGGAAAGGGTCGTTTCCACAATATGTATTCTTCATCTCTCTCATAACCTTTAACAAGTCACACATATTTATTTCCTTAAATTTTATTAACTTCTTTCCCTCCTTCACTGGCATAGCTGACTGTCCTTCCAAGTGATTTTGGGGGAAGCCTCTATAGATTTTATCAATTTTTTCACTAAAGAATATAGCAAAACTCTCTGCACAAACATTATCAGGCAAGATATATTCTTTCTTTAATCCCATCAAATCATCAAGATTTCTGTGAAAGTCCTTCATGTTATTGGTTTTTCTACATTCGCCGTTGTAGAATTTTCTTTTTGTTTTTTCTAACAGGATGTTATAGTCATTTCTGGCCTTATTATATAGATTTCTGGCTTGTAAGGATTTGGCTCTTTTCCATCTACCTTCCATCTTACGTCTGTGTCTTTTTGCCTTTAATAGCTCACTATTATACCATCTAACATTTTCGCGTACCACTATTTGTTTGTTCTTTATGGGACACATGGTATCGTACATTTTTCCAAAATTGTCGTTGTATTTCTTGGTATAGCACCCAACACATTCTATGTCCACCATATGTTCACATTGTGTGTTCACACAAGACATTTGCGCTACACTAGCTTCAATAAAATTCTCGGCATCAAAATTTTCCCGTTCCCTATATGTGATCCATTTTTTCAATACTCTGGTGCAATTTATATTAACATTAAAGGTGATGAGTTTATGTGTTGTTGAGATCTCAAAGTCTGGTTCCACTTCAAGGTTTTTTATTAGGTCTGAGTCTTTTCCACATATGACCAAGTCGAGTGTATGACCACCTACTGACGTTGATACCAAAACACTGTTTATCAAATTAAACATCTCAAATACTTCCTTGAGTTCTTTAGCCTTATTATCATTTTCATCATCTACCTAACAGTTGAAGTCTCCACCAATTAATGTATTTTTAATATCGTCCACCACACCCACAAGAATACTAAATTCTTCAATGAATTTAGTCATATTACTCGCTGGTGGTCTATATAATGATATTATATTAAATACCTTATTGTTTCTTGTCAGTTTTAAACAGATATATTCAAACGTTTCAAATACTATTTCATTCATGATAGAAACCCTAGAGAAAGTTTTCGACACAAAGACACCCACTCCTCCTCCAGTTTTGTCCTTTCTTGGTACGTGGTAGAAATCGTAAGTACACAGCGTCATCTCCTGAATCTTTGAGTTATCACTAATATTTCCCTGCAACCAAGTTTCCGTTAATAAGCATAAATCTAATTCCATTTCGTTAATAAGATTTCTAATCTTTATGGTTTTATTCCCCACCGATTGAATATTTATCAGACCACACTTAACCAATGGGCTAGACTCCATGATCGGTTCTATTTTTTATCCTGGTAAGCTCCTCCTTGTATACCTTACAGTTATCGTCATATGTCTTATGATTCGTATCATTGTAATTCCTCATTGTGCAGTTATGACACTTTAACGTATTTACAGTACAATCCGTGGTTCGATGATCCTGGCTACACTTGGCACATACCTGAGTCTTGCTACAATTTTCAGCAGTATGACCAAATTCCTGGCATTTATAACACTGAAATACATTGTAGGAATCATAGATTTTACAGCATCCTCCAAGCGTGGTATATACTCTACATCTCTTTTACGGAAGACTTTCCTGATAGTTGGACTACACTTTATAATGACGTGTAATTTACCGCTTTGTCTTGATTTAAACTTCCTGATCAATTTAAAGTCTTCTTCATTTTCACATATATCATTCAACCATTCATTCTTCTCCATTATACTGGCAATTATATCATCTTCATTTTCATCAATATTGCAGACCTTGATCTTCGGTTTAAGTAGATCCTTTTTATCTACTTCTACCTTAATGTCATTCTTGACCTCTTCTAAGTCATTTTTAGCCTTTTCCAACCCAGTTTTATCCGCAAAATTAACTACCAAGTGGCCTTGTTTAGAGGTTTTGACCTGTTCGACATTCGTGGTTATATTCTTCATGATAGTTTTCTTGATATCTGAAGCCGCCTTATTTTCCTCCGTAGATTTTATAACCAAAGTGTTTCTTGATTTCAACTTACTTGCATATGTAGTCTTGGTCACATTCTCTTTTTCGTATTCCATAAGTTTCTCTTTCAGCTCAACAATTTCTTGACGCATATCAATGTATTGAGCAGTTATCATATCCATAAAACCAGACATCTGTTGTTGTACATTTACCTTCATCTCTGCAATGTTGATGCTTAGTCTCGTCATGTCATCAACACATGCAGTCTCAACACATTTTGGACATTTATAAATGATGTTCCTGCTTTTTAAAAGAGTACTTGTACCATCCCTTAAATTAGAGCAAGCTACTTCATCATGGTAGCCTACCATCTTCGGCATTGATCGCATTGTATCCCATCATCGACATAGGACTCACAGTGCCCACACATGCCATGATTGCCTAAGTCATCACATTCTTCATAAGCTGCTGCCATTATATTCTCCTCTTTTCCTTGGAGTACCGTGTCGATTTCAGTCACAAATAGATCGAGATCATTCACGGGATTACGTTTTTCTTTTCGTTTTCTAAGGAAGGACATATTGAATCATTATTCAATGAACTTTTCAAGAAGCCCCACCCCAACGCAAAAATGCTGGGTCAGGCCTTTCACTACAGACCTCACATACAAGGAAACCACTGATTTTTAGCACTATATTTAACTAATATCAATACTAGCAAACACCCACAAAGAGATTTTTCATAGTATAAACAACGAGATACACAATGATTCCGTTTAAAGCCAGATTCGATACAGAGCATTGAAACACACGTCCACACCCGCGGAGAACAGTGGAAGAAATTTCAACTGTAACTTTAATTTGTAGTGTTTTGAAGGCAGAAAGTTATATGAATAGGTCGTTGCAAAACAGAGATGAAACAATTTTTTAGACAATGGAAAGTCGAAGAATCAAAATGTGAAATTAGCCGTGAAGATCTCTCTCTCTCTCTCTCTCTCTCTCTCTCTCTCTCCTCTCTCTCTCTCTCTCTCTCTCTCTCTCTCTCTTTCTCCAGAAAATAAGCAGATAAAAGAGTCGAGAGCAACAGAGAACACAAAACATGAGAATTTAGATCAAAGGAGACTTTGAAAGGGTGACTAGAG
>NC_090727.1:79192450-79204950 GCF_036898095.1 Palaemon carinicauda | reverse complement strand
TGTACAAATAGGATTGCTGAATATTTTAGATACTAAGTAAGGAATTGGTTGTAATAAAAGAGAGAGAGAGAGAGAGAGAGAGAAGAGAGAGAGAGAGAGAGAGAGGAGAGAGAGAGAGAGAGAGAGAGAGAGAGAGAATACAAAATACTATAATGTCAAAAATTAGATAAAAATGACACTATAAATAACCACAGAAAGGGAGAGAGAGAGAGAGAGAGAGAGAGAGAGAGAGAGAGGAGAGAGAGAGAGAGAGAGGTTACACGTTTAAATTTCAAGTGTAACTTTAATTCTGTACTGTTTTGATGGCAGAAAGAAGTTATATGAATAGGTCATTGTGGAACAGAGATGAAACAATTTTTTAGACAATGGAAAGTCGAAGAAACAAAATGTGAAATTAGCCGTGAAGATCTCTCTCTCTCTCTCTCTCTCTCTCTCTCTCTCTCTCTCTCTCTCTCTCTCTCTCTCTCTCTCTCCAGAAAATAAGCAGATAAAAGAGTCGATAGCAACAGAGAACACAAAACATGAGAATTTAGATCAAAGGAGACTTTGAAAGGGTGACTAGAGAGAGAAGGTAGGATATATTGGGCTAAAGAAAGATGCAGGAACCTGTCTGGGATATTTAGGGACCCAGAGGTATATTGTAAAAGAAAGAACTAGAGGTGCACTCAGTAGAGTGCAGACCTTCGCCGTGGCAGCTTATTTCTAGACCCTCTGCTCGACCTTGACCTTGATCTTTGACTTAAACATGGATTAATTGGCGTGGGTTTTCTTACATTCAAATATGAACCAAGTTTGAAGTCTCTGTTACAACGATGTCCAAACGTATAGCTGATGATGTGAATTGGACATTTTGCTTTACCGTGATCTTGACCCTTGACCTTGACCATCCAAAATTTAATTTTCAGTTTTTTTTTTTTTTTTCATAACAGTTAATCCCTGCAAGTTTCATTACTCTACGATTAAAATTGTGGTCAGGAAGCTGTTCACAAACTAACACACACACAGACAGTGGGTCAAACATAACATCCTTCCAACTTCGTTGGCGGAGGTATAAATAACAGAAAGGGAATTGTTGTAAGAAAATTCTTCTTCGCTCAATGAGGAGTTATTGGATCCTTTGACTGGCGAGATAGTGCTACATTGTATCCCTTTCTCTGGTTACGGCTCATTTTTCTTTGCTTACACATACCCCGAATACTTTGTCTTTTTAAAGGTTATTTTCCTCCTGGTTAGGGTAAGAGAGACTCTTTAGCTATGGTAAGCAGCTCATCCAAGAGGACACTCCCAAAATCTAAAACCATCGTTCTCTAGTCTAGGGTAGTGCCATAGCCTTTGTTTTATGGTCTTCCACTGTCTTGTGCTATAGTTTCTTGTTTAAGGGTACACCCAGGCACACTAATCTATCTATTTCCTTATTTCTTTGCTACGGTGGGGTATTTTCCCTGTCTGAGCCTTTTGCCATATAACATTTTACTTTTCCAACCAGGGTTGTAGCTTAGGTAGTTATAATAATAATAATGATAATAATAATAACGTGAGGCACAATAATGTGAGGAACCGCTCACAAGTAATGAGAGAGAGAGAGAGAGAGAGAGAGAGAGAGAGAGAGGAGAGAGAGAGAGAGAGAGAGAGAGAGAGAGAGTCCAAAGACTGTGATATGAGAAACGATATCATATTGAGAGAGAGAGAGAGAGAGAGAGAGAGAGAGAGAGACAGAGAGAGAGAGAGAGAGAGAGAGAGAGAGAGAGAGAGAGAGAGAGAGAGAGAGAGAGAGAGAGACAGAGAGAGAGAGAGAGTCCAAAGACTGTGATATGAGAAACCATATTATATGGGTATCCTAAAAATGTTATAAATGAGCAACACGTCAAAAGAAAATGAGGAAGAAAAACTAACTAACATTACCAACTTCAAACGTGTTTGATCTAATTGAGGAAATTACCGCGAGAGGGAGATGGAGTTCGAAGTCAAAGTTTGATATTGATGCTGTCCAACATCTCCCCTCCCCCCGGGGGTGGGGCGGGGGGGGGGATGCAGAGTTTATCTCGTGAAGATGTTGCTTTTAAAGTGTTTGTAAATTGCTGCATGAGTTGAGGAAGATGTGTTTTTGTATTGGTGTTAATTTTATTTTTTTATTTTTTATTTTTAGTTGTTAAATGTTATAATATAAAAAGAATATAGTGACGAAAAGACGACTTGTTTTATGTTTTATTTTTATGAAGGTTTAAATATATATGTATATATATATATGTATGTATATATATATATATATATATATATATATATATACTGTATATATATGTATACATATATATACATATATATACATATATATATATATATATATATATATATATATATTTATATATGTACAGTATATATATACACATATATATATATATATATATATATATATATATATATATATGTATATAAATACACATATAAATGTGTATATATATACACATGTATGTACAGTATATATATATATTATATATATATATATATATATATATATATATATATATATATATTTTTCAATATTAAACTTACCCGATAATCATGTAGCTGTCAACTCCGTTGCCCGACAGAATTCTACGGGAGGGATACGCCAGCTATCACTATACTAGAAGGGGGTGTACTCACAAGCGCCACCTGTGGCCAGGTACTACAGTACTTGTTGTTGACGCCACCTCACTTTTTCCTCTGTCGTGCTTCCGGCAAGACGTTCTTGGATACGCTTATGATTTTGGAGTATTGTTCACGGTTTGGTGAAGTATTTCTCTAAAATTTGCAGCTATTCGCTATACTAGAGACTTCTATATTAGCTTAGTTAGCTTTTGGAATTAATTTAATTATGGTGACGAAGAGAGTATGAACTCTCTTTCACCTTTTAATGGCCGACCCTTCCCTTAGACGGAAGTGTTGGTGTCTAAGAGAGTATAGACTCTCTTTCTTAATTTTGCTTAACAAAGTTATAGTTTTATTTTATATCTCTCCGCCTTTTATAGGCCTCTTCGATTAACTTCCTTTTATTATAAAATTATTAAAATTAATTTTTATATATTCGACCTTTCCTAATGGTAGGCGGTCTTTTCTTGTACCGAAGTTAATTAACATTGAGCCCGTCATTTCGGTTTTACCTGTTAACATATTATGCTATTTTAATGTTTTTGAAAGAATTTCTTTGATAGTCTCGTACTGTTTTCAAAGTTGAACTAACGTTTTTGTCTCTGCAGTTGTTGACGTTTCAGAACGTTCAACTTGCGCTCTATCGTTACGATAGAGAGAGAATTTTCACGGTGTCACGTTGCAGTAAGAGTAACCGTGTCTAGCGTTTTGTTCATTCTTTCTTAACTTAATGGTTTTAATTCTACAAAGGAACTTTTCAGTTTGGGAAATATTTTCCTTTAACAATAATATGTTTTAACGATAGATATGATTGGGCTCTTCTCTCAGGTTCTAAGTCAGAGAGAGAGAGAGAGAGATAGAGACGGAGGGAGAAAGAGGAGGATAAACGTTTCGTTCAAGCGAGTAACGTTGTTATCGTTTTTGCTCTTCTCCCTAGTCTCTTTAGGGGAAGAAGGTAAACGTTTCTAGAGTTTTTCTTGTTCTCAAGCTTTATGCGGTGAGAGATTTTAAACGTAGTTTATTTGATCTAGTGTTTAGTCTCTTTCCAGCCACTGAATTATTTATCTTTCATTAGATTTTTCTGTTACATTGTAATTCTGTTTTCGCAATTACTAACTTTTGAGAAAGGATAGAATTGCGTGTTTCAGGTACAAACCACTTAAAGTTTCGAGTTCAGTGAAATAAGTGCAAACAGAAAATCAAAAGTGATAAGTGATTAGCGCAAAGTGTGTCAGTGTTGTGCGTGAGGGTACTTCTGTGCGTGCCAGTCGTCCTCCCAGTCCGGGACCTCTTGCAAGCTCCCAAGCCCAGGGGAGAAGCAATGTCGAAGGGCAAAAGGGTTCGGCAGGCCTTGATCGGCGCACAGTAGTATCCTCGGTGGTTGCGGGCGTGTCTTAAGAGACCGTCACTCCCACCCGCAGACGATTGAGCCCTTATTTTGCTCGTCTGCAGAAGAAATTTCGGGGAGAAAACGCTGGTCTCAGGTCTCAAGACCTCTTAAACGTAAAGTCCAGACCTATGCCAGACGTACGAAGTTAGAGTTCAACAACCCGGATGCAGTCATTGGGTTAGCTCTGACTCTCCTCAGTCTCAGGTGACTGCACACCTCCTAAGAGAGGTAAGGCGATGCCACAACAGACCTTATCGTCTGTTGATCCCAAGACGACTTTGCTGCAGTCCATGCAGTCGCAGCTTGGGGTCTTAATGCGTGAGTTTCAGGCTGAGAAGGTTACACCTCCTCCTGCGAACGCTCCGCCTCTCCGCAGTCCAGTCTGCCAGGCGTACGAAGTTGAGGTTCCTCAGGCTACCTTACCGCGTTCTGAGTTGCCAGTTACCAGCAGTGTGCAGCAACCTCCGCCTCCTCCTGCGAGAGCTCCGCCTCACCGCAGTCCAGTCTGCCAGGCGTACGAAGTTGAGGTTCCTCAGGCTACCTTACCACGGTCTGAGTTGCCAGTTACCAGCGTTGTGCAGCAACCTTAACCTTCCTTAAGGCAACCTCAGCAATGGGAGCAGGAGTCTTATGCCTTACTTCCTCCGCTTCCCCTTGCGGTTCCACCAGCGAGGCAACAATCTCTTGAGGTATGACAACCTCTTCCATCAATGAGGCAGCCACCTCAGCACTCGCTGCAGCTTAGGCTAGCTCCTCAGGAACCTCAACTCGCGAGACAAGAACTGCGTTCTGCGCAGCCGCTATCTCAACTCTCGCAGCTCACACCTCAGGAACCTTAACTCGTTCCTCAGGAACCTGCTACTGCGCATCCGCAACCCTTACAGCAAGCGCAACTCTTGAGGCAGCAACCTCATGCTATGAGTCAGCCACCTCAACGCATGCATCTGCCACTTTCTCCTCAACTTGAGAAATAACAAATGACAATAATAACACCTCATTGCTTTCATAACTTGCATTTGTAATCATATACATGTATGCCTAACACAAACATTATGATAATGGAGGTTATTTGTCTTTCTTATATAAAAATATATATGTATTCCTTGCAATATATTTTTAACAATATCGCAAAATATGAACATGAGTTATGAATGTAAGGTAAATATTATGTTGATATTAAAACCCCATGCAAGCATGCATGAAGCACTCTAGCACTGGTCATGGAATTTCTGAGAAATGTTAAACGCCATGCAACACGCTCTGCTTACCTTACAGCATGCTCTACATACAGCATGCTCTGCATACAGCATGCTCTGCATACAGCATGCTCTGCATACAACATGCTCTGCATACAGCATGCTCTGCATTCAGCATGCTATGCATACAACATGCTCTGCATACAGCATGCTCTGCATACAACATGCTCTGCATACAGCATGCTCTGCATTCAGCATGCTCTGCATACAACATGCTCTGCATACAGCATGCTCTGCATACAACATGCTCTACATACAGCATGCTCTGCATACAGCATGCTCTGCATACAACATGCTCTGCATACCTTACCGCATGCTTCTCAGTCATACATCTTTGGTTGTTGCCAACTCACTAGACTGTCAAGCAGTTTCATAATGTTGCCTTCTAGTCTGCTGCTTTTGCACCATTGAAACCCTCACTGAGAGAACTTAACTTTTCTCGGATATGGTCCCTGTAGATGAGAAAGTGCTTTTCTCCCTCCTTCTGATATTCCCTTGAGGACTCTGTCATTTGGAGAGGAGCCTTTAGCTGCGTAGCCTCCTATGGACTTTTATTTAAGCATAACATGCTTCCAGGGAAGGTAATGGTTCCACTTCAGTCACTAACCCCGTCTGTTACCACACCTGCTCCCATAGACCTTAAGCTGTGTTGCAAGACATACAGTCCAAGCTTAGTCCTTGTTAAAGGATTTTTTGTTTACGGAGTCAGTGTGTCACTGGGAAGACGTTCAACAACCAGCAGAAGTGACTTGTTGTGACGCAGTGCGGCAACCTCAGCAACCCGATAAGGAGTTGTCTGTACGACCCAGACAGTCTAGACAGCTTCGGGTTGTCACTGTACTTCCGCGCTTCCCCATGGTTGACAGTTCACAGACTGTGCAGCAGTACCATGATCTTGTGTCCGGCTCCGTCAGACGACTGGCTTTTAAGAGCTCCCACAAGTCGTCGCTGTCTGGAGATTCTCAGATGGACTATGGATCTGACCAAGGAACTGGGCCTCCTGGTCAATTTTGAGGAGTCTCAGCTCATCCCATCCCAGACCATTGTCTCCCTGGGTATGGATCTTCAGAGTCGAGCTTTTCGGGCTTTTCCGTCGGCCCCAAGGATCTTCCAAGCCCTAGAATGCATCCAGAGCATGCTGAGAAGGAACCGATGCTCAGTCAGGTAGTGGATGAGTCTAACAGGGACACTTTCATCGCTGGCCCTGTTCATCGTGTTAGGGAGAATCCACCTCCCCCCCTTCAGTATCATCTAGCTGCTCACTGGATAAAGGACATGACGCTAGAGACGGTCTCAGTTCCTGTTTCCGAAGAGAGGAGGTCTTCTCTCACGTGGTGTAAGAACAGCTTTCTTCTCAAGGAAGTCTACCTTTGGCTGTTCAGAAACCCGACCGCCGTCTCCTCTCGGACACATCAGACACGGGCTGGGGTGCGACTTTGGACGGACAGGAATGATCGAGAACATGGAATCAGGAGCAAAGGACACTTCACATCAATTGCAGGAGTTGTTGGCGGTTCTTCTGGCCTTGATAAACTTCAAGTCCCTCCAGCTTAACAAAGTGGTGGAGGTGGACTCTGACAACACCACAGCCCTGGCTTACACCTTCAAGCAGGGAGGGACTCTTTCGTGAAGTTGTTCTAGATCGCAAGGGACCTCCTCATCTGGTCTAAAGATCGAAAGCTCACGCTGGTAACGAGGTTCATTCAGGGCGGTATGAATGTCATGGCAGATCACCTCAGCCGGAAGGGTCAGGTCATCCCCACAGAGTGGACCCTTCACAAGAATGTTTGCAGCAGACTTTGGGCCCTGTGGGGTCAGCCAACCATAGATCTGTTCGCTACCTCGATAACCTAGAGACTCCTATTGTATTGTTCTCCGATTCCAGACCCAGCAGCAGTTCACGTGGATGCTTTTCTGCTGGATTGGTTCCATCTCGACCTGTATGCATTCCCGCCGTTCAAGATTGTCAACAGGGTACTTCAGAAGTTCTCCTCTCGCAAAGGGACACGGCTGACGTTGGTTGGCTCCGCTCTGGCCCGCGAGAGAATGGTTCTTAGAGGTACTGCAATGGCTGGTCGACATTCCCAGGACTCTTCCTCTAGGAGTGAACCTTCTACGTCTACCTCACGTAAAGAAGGTACACCCGACCTCCACGCTCTTCGTCTGACTGCCTTCAGACTTTCGAAAGACTCTCAAGAGCTAGGGGCTTTTCGAAGGAGGCAGCCAGAGCGATTGCCAAAGCAAGGAGAACATCCACTCTCAGAATCTATCAGTCTCAAGGGGAAGTCTTCCGTAGCTGGTACAAGACCAATGCAGTTTCCTCAACCAGTACCACTGTAACCCAGATTGCTGACTTCCTGTTATATCTAAGGAAAGTAAGATCCCTTTCAGCTCCTACGATCAAGGGTTACAGAAGTATGTTGGCAGCGGTTTTCCGCCACAGAGGCTTGGATCTTTCCACCAACAAAGATCTACAGGACCTCCCTAGGTCTTTTGAGACCTCAAAGGAACGTCGGTTGTCCACTCCAGGCTGGAATCTAGACGTGGTCCTAAGGTTCCTTATGTCATTAAGATTTGAACCTCTCCAATCAGCCTCTTTTTAGGACCTCACATTAAAAACTCTTTTCCTCGTGTGCTTGACAACAGCTAAAAGAGTAAGTGAGATCCACGCCTTCAGCAGGATCATTGTTTTCACATCTGAAACGGCTACATGTTCCTTGCAGCTCGGTTTTTGCTAAACGAGCTTCCTTCACGTCCTTGGCCTAAGTCGTTCGAGATCCCAAGCCTGTCCAACTTGGTGGGGAATGAACTGGAGAGAGTACTTTGCCCAGTTAGAGCTCTTAGGTACTATCTAAAAAGGTCTTAACCTTTACAAGGACAATCAGAAGCCTTATAGTGTGCTATCAAGAAACCTTCTTTTCCAAGTTCTAAGAACTCAGTTTCTTACTATTCAGGCTTCTGATTAGAGAAACACATTCTCATCTGAAGGAAGAAGACCTTGCTTTGCTGAAGGTAAGGACACATGAAGTGGGAGCTGTGGCTACTTCAGTGGCCTTCAAACAGAGCCATTCTCTGCAGAGTGTTATGGATGCAACCTATTGGAGAAGCAAGTCAGTGTTCGCATCATTCTATCTCAAAGATGTCCAGTCTCTTTACGAGTACTGCTACACCCTGGGACCATTCGTAGCAACGAATGCAGTAGTAGGCGAGGGCTCAGCCACTACATTCCCATAATCCCATAACCTTTTAACCTTTCTCTTGAATACTTTTTATGGGTTGTACGGTCGGCTAAGAAGCCTTCCACATCCTTGTTGATTTGGCGGGTGGTCAATTCTTTCTTGAGAAGCGCCGAGGTTAAAGGTTGTGATGAGGTCCTTTAGTATGGGTTGCAGCCCTGTATACTTTAGCACCTTTGAGTTGATTCAGCCTTCCAAGAGGAACGCTGCGCTCAGTAAGGAAGACGATCTTATTAAAGGCAGAGTAACGGTTCAAGTCGACTTCCTTACCAGGTACTTATTATTTCATTGTTATTGTGGATAACTGATTATATGAAATACGGGATACTTAGCTATCCTTTAGTCTTGTACACTGGTTTTTCACCCACCCCCCTGGGTGTGAATCAGCTACATGATTATCGGGTAAGTTTAATATTGAAAAATGTTATTTTCATTAGTAAAATAAATTTTTGAATATACTTACCCGATAATCATGATTTAATTGACCCACCCTTCCTCCCCATAGAGAACCAGTGGACCGAGGAAAAAGTGAGGTGGCGTCAACAACAAGTACTGTAGTACCTGGCCACAGGTGGCGCTTGTGAGTACACCCCCTTCTAGTATAGTGATAGCTGGCGTATCCCTCCCGTAGAATTCTGTCGGGCAACGGAGTTGACAGCTACATGATTATCGGGTAAGTATATTCAAAAATTTATTTTACTAATGAAAATAACATATATATATAAAATTATTGAATACTGGAAAGTGCTATAAGATTAATCTCTCTCTCTCTCTCTCTCTCTCTCTCTCTCTCTCTCTCTCTCTCTCTCTCTCTCTCTCTCTAATTGACAGAGTCGCAAATAGTTAGATCAATTCACAACTATATTAGTAACAATTAACAAAATACCTTAAGATTTCATCTATTATAACTTTCCTTCCTTTCCTATTTCAACCTTTTTCTTCTGTTCAACCTTTTTCTCCTATTCAACCTTTTTCTTCTATTATAACTTTTCTTCGTTTTCTATTTCAACTTTTCCCTGATGTTTCTATCTATTATCACCGTCTTCCTTTTCTGTTTCAACCTTTTCCTTATATTTTTTATTTATCATCACTTTTTTCCTTTACTATTTCAAATGTTTCCTTATAATTTTGTTATCATTTTTTTCCTTTTCTATTCTCCCTTTTTACGTTTATGTCTTTATCTATTATCACTTATCTTCCTTTTTTTCAACTTTTTACATATAATTTTGTTATCACTTTTCTTCCTTTTCCATTTCATCTTTTTCCCTTTATATATTTATCTATCATCCCATTTCTGGTTCCATTTCTCCCAGAAAAGAAGCTGTTTTCTCCAGCAATTCTCAAAAGCTCTTTCCACGGGTATCAACATTAGCCTCTGTGCAATCTTCCCTTGCTTCCTGACGCTGACATTCTGTAATTGTCTCGTAATGTCGAACGTAACTAGATCGTTTGGGAGGGCGAAAGCGCTCGAACAATAACCAGGGAATTACCATTTGCGGCTGTTTTAAGGCCAGTTTGGGCCTTTCCTATCAAGGGCGCATTGGCTTCTTATGCTGTGTAATTTCGCCCAATTGCGAGATATTTCTCGACCTAATAGCTCTTTCCTGTTTTGTTATTAAGGTTGTTGTGGTGTTTATTATGTACAGTAATTGTCTGACTGTTAGTTAGGGTTAAATAAGGTAATCCTTAAAGAAGACATAAGTCACTCTTATACTGTTTTTTCACTATGAGAAGTCATTGTAAATTTAATTGTTCTACCTAATAGCTCTTTCCAATTTTGTATTAAGGCTGTTGTATGTTTATTATGTACAGTAATTGTCTGACTTTTAGTTAGGATTCAATTTTTGAAAAAATATTACTTTTGTTTCTAATATACACCGTTAAAAAAGAAAAAAAACCGTAATCTTAATCGGAAATTCTCCGTAAAATATACCATTCATAGCCGTATTTCAGTAAAATACAGGCGACCGTAATTTTACCTTACTTTGTTATTATATTTTACTTGTTGGTGACCGTAATATCACTCGTTTAAGTCAATATATCTGTTTTTAAAACGGTAAATGCCTGGCAACATTTAATCCAGGATTTTTAAAGTTTTTACGGTAATTTATTAAGTGTGCCTAATAGCTCTTTCCTATTTTGTATTAAGGCTGTTGTGGTGTTTATTATGTACAGTAATTGTCTGACTGTCAGTTAGGATGAAATAAGATGATCTCATACTGGTTTTTCATTATGGGAGTCATTGTAAATTTGATTGTTCTACACTGTTAAAAAAAAACGTAATTTTAATCGGAAATTCTCCGTAAAAAATATACTGTACTCAGCCGTATTTCAGTAAAATACAGGCGACCGTAATTTTACTATACTTTGTTTTATTTTACGGGTTGGTGACCGTAATATCACTTGTTTAAGTCAATATATCCTTTTTTAAAACGGTAAATGCCTGGCAACATTTAATCCAGGATTTTTAAAGTTTTTACGGTAACATATTAAGTGTGCCTAATAGCTCTTTCCAATTTTGTATTAAGGCTGTTGTGGTGTTTATTATGTACAGTAATTGTCTGACTGTTAGTTAGGATGAAATAAGATGATCTCATACTGGTTTTTCATTATTAGAAGTCATTGTAAATTTAAATGTTCTACACTGTTAAAAAAAAAATGAATTTTAATCGGAAATTTTAAGTAAAAGTATACTGTTCTCAGCCATATTTCAGTAAAATACAGGCGGCCGTAATTTTACCATACTTCGTTATTATATTTTACAGGTTGGTGACCGTAATATCATTCGTTTAAGTCAATATATCCTTTTTTAAAACGGTAAATGCCTGGCAACATTTATCCAGGATTTTTAAAGTTTTTACGGTAATTTTTCAATTGTGCCTAATAGCTCTTTTCAATTTTGTATTAAGGGTATTTTGTGTGTATTATGTACAGTAATTGTGTGACTGTTAGTCATTGTTAATTTCAATGGTTCTACCTAATAGCTCTTTCCAATTTTGTATTAAGGCTATTGTGTGTTTATTATGTACAGTAATTGTCTGACTGTTAGTTAGGATTCAGTTTGAAAAAAAAAAAAAATATTACTTTCGTTTTTAATGTATACTGTTAAAAAAAAAAATTAATCGGAAATTCCCCATCAAATTATACTGTTCATAGCCGTATTTCAGTAAAATACAGGCGACCGTAATTTTACCTTACTTTGTTATAATCGGTTACTGGTTGGTGACTGTAATATCACTCCTTTACATCAATATATACTTTTTTCAAAACGGTAAAAATCCTGGAATAAATGTTGCGAGGCATTTACTGTTTTTTAATGCAAATTTTATAACAGTGTAAAGAATCAGTTACTAAGGCATTTTGGTAATGCATAGAAATTCCCTACTATAGTTAATAGTATTATTGATTTTTTTTTTGAAATATTAGCAATGCAAATATGGTAACTTACCGCTCTTGGAATGTTGACAAGTTCATCTTGAGTTTGCTTGCAAGAATCATGTCCTTGTCATCTGGTTAAGTTTGTGTGCAACGAGATTATTTTCTATATATATATATATATATATATATATATATATATATATATATATATATATATATATATATATATATATATATATATATATATATATGTATGTGTGTTTCTTGTTATCTTTTCCTTCCCAAGAATATTATGAATACATATATATATATATATATATATATATATATATATATATATATATATAACTTTTTTGTTATCTTTTTCTTCGCAAGAGTATTATGAAAGGACTTTGGAAACTATTAAGAAACATTGTTAAATTGGAATCATATTTATTGCATAGGTACTGTTATATATCGAGTTGAAGCCTATAGGCTTATTTCGTTGTAATCTATTAAATTGCAATATATTTAGTTCGTTACAAAAATAAAGCTATGTACATTGAGCTCACCAGATCCTCTTTTGTATTTCCAAGAAAGGGATGGTTTGTTTATTTTTCTCTCTTTATAAGC